>NC_079215.1:68078752-68153752 GCF_029633865.1 Lampris incognitus | reverse complement strand
ACACAGATAAGACACAGCTAGTACACAGACAATACACAGACAATACACAGCTAGTACACAGACAATACACAGATAAGACACAGCTAGTACACAGATAAGACACAGCTAGTACACAGATAATACACAGCTAGTACACAGATAATACACAGACAATACACAGCTAGTACACAGATAATACACAGACAATACACAGATAATACACAGATAATACACAGCTAGTGCACAGACAATACGCAGATAATACACAGCTAGCACACAGACAATACACAGATAAGACACAGCTAGTACACAGATAATACACAGACAATACACAGATAATACACAGATAATAGACAGACAATACACAGACAATACACAGCTAGTACACAGACAATACACAGATAATACACAGCTAGTACACAGACAATACACAGATAAGACACAGCTAGTACACAGATAATACACAGCTAGTACACAGATAATACACAGACAATACACAGCTAGTACACAGATAATACACAGATAATACACAGGTAATACACAGACAATACGCAGATAATACACAGACAATACACAGATAATACACAGCTAGTACACAGACAATACACAGATAAGACACAGCTAGTACACAGATAATACACAGCTAGTACACAGATAATACACAGACAATACACAGCTAGTACACAGATAATACACAGACAATACACAGATAAGACACAGATAATACACAGACAATACACAGGCAATACACAGCTAGTACACAGATAATACACAGACAATACACAGATAATACACAGACAATACGCAGATAATACACAGACAATACACAGATAATACACAGCTAATAAACAGACAATACACAGATAATACACAGCTAGTACACAGATAATACACAGACAATACACAGATAATACACAGCTAGTACACAGATAATACACAGACAATACACAGATAATACACAGACAATACACAGCTAGTACACAGATAATACACAGACAATACACAGACAATACGCAGCTAGTACACAGATAATACACAGATAATACACAGCTAGTACACAGATATTACACAGACAATACACAGATAATACACAGCTAGTACACAGATAATACACAGCTAGTACACAGACAATAAACAGATAATACACAGCTAGTACACAGACAATACACGGATAAGACACAGCTAGTACACAGATAATACACAGACAATACACAGACAATACACAGCTAGTACACAGACAATACGCAGATAATACACAGCTAGTACACAGACAATACACAGATAAGACACAGCTAGTACACAGATAATACACAGATAATACACAGACAATACACAGATAATAAACAGCTAGTACACAGATAATACACAGACAATACACAGATAATACAGATAGTACACAGACAATACACAGATAAGACACAGCTAGTACACAGATAATACACAGCTAGTACACAGATAATACACAGACAATACACAGCTAGTACACAGATAATACACAGATAATACACAGGTAATACACAGACAATACGCAGATAATACACAGACAATACACAGATAATACACAGCTAGTACACAGACAATACACAGATAAGACACAGCTAGTACACAGATAATACACAGCTAGTACACAGATAATACACAGACAATACACAGCTAGTACACAGATAATACACAGACAATACACAGCTAGTACACAGATAATACACAGACAATACACAGATAATACACAGATAATACACAGACAATACGCAGATAATACACAGACAATACACAGATAATACACAGCTAGTAAACAGACAATACACAGATAATACACAGCTAGTACACAGATAATACACAGACAATACACAGATAATACACAGCTAGTACACAGATAATACACAGACAATACACAGATAATACACAGATAATACACAGACAATACACAGCTAGTACACAGATAATACACAGACAATACACAGACAATACGCAGCTAGTACACAGATAATACACAGATAATACACAGCTAGTACACAGATATTACACAGACAATACACAGATAATACACAGCTAGTACACAGATAATACACAGCTAGTACACAGACAATACACAGATAATACACAGCTAGTACACAGACAATACACGGATAAGACACAGCTAGTACACAGATAATACACAGACAATACACAGACAATACACAGCTAGTACACAGACAATACGCAGATAATACAAAGCTAGTACACAGACAATACACAGATAAGACACAGCTAGTACACAGATAATACACAGATAATACACAGACAATACACAGATAATAAACAGCTAGTACACAGATAATACACAGACAATACACAGATAATAGATAGTACACAGACAATACACAGATAAGACACAGCTAGTACACAGATAATACACAGACAATACACAGATAAGACACAGCTAGTACACAGATAATACACAGACAATACACAGACAATACACAGCTAGTACACAGACAATACGCAGATAATACACAGCTAGTACACAGACAATACACAGATAAGACACAGCTAGTACACAGACAATACACAGATAATACACAGATAATACACAGACAATACACAGATAATACACAGCTAGTACACAGATAATACACAGACAATACACAGATAATACAGATAGTACACAGACAATACACAGATAAGACACAGCTAGTACACAGATAATACACAGACAATACACAGATAATACACAGATAGTACACAGCTAGTACACAGATAATACACAGATAATACACAGATAGTACATGGCTAGTACACAGATAATACACAGATAAGACACAGCTAGTACACAGATAATACACAGACAATACACAGATAATACACAGCTAGTACACAGATAATACACAGATAATACACAGATAGTACACAGATCAGTCGGTAAAGCAAATGAACTTTAATAAAACAGTGAAAAGCTAACAAAGAATAATGGAGTGAATCAAAACAAAATGTACTGAATTAGAAGAGACAAACCTGAAGAGCAGCAGATTAAGAGCTGATAAATAAAAAAGCAATAAAAACTAAAAAGTAAGAGTGGACGTGAAAAAAAGTTCAACTGAGCAATTTCTGTTTTTATACAATTCTAAAAAAACATTTAAGGCTTTGGCTTGTCAGGGCGGATGTAGAGAAATATTCATGTGCTGGCACAAGGGAGGCATGGACACTTTACTATATATATATATAGTGTATTTATATATATATATATAGTGTATATATAGTGTGTGTATATATATATATATCTTCTTCTTTCACCTTGTTCCCTGATTCTCAGGGGTCGTCACAGCAGATTTTAGAGTTTCCGTCGGTACCCTGTGAGGGTACAGCACTGATGAAGGTCGTTGTTAACCCGGGCCTTGACCAATCCGGTATGGTCTTGTCAAGCCACATACTGATTTGGCAAAAGTTTACATCAGATGCCCTTCCTGACATATCCACTAACCCTACGGACGCTGTACACACACACACACACAACATATTTTATATATATATATATATATATATATATATATATATATATATATATATATGCTGATGATACGCTGATTTAATAACAAACCAACCACGTAGGCAGAAATCCCAGTGTGGGTGGGTACAGAGGAAATCAAGTGGGCCCGTCCAAGACCAGTCACACTTAATATGCTCTGAAACACATGTTAGCCAGAACAGACCATAACAACCATACTGGCCTGGCTGCACCACAAGTCTCATCAGAGGGCACATTAGAGGCACCAATATGAACATTAACAGCATCACATAGGCTGGCACAGTGCCCCCCCCCACACACACACACACACACGGCAGACACACCAGCACAAAAGCCAGTTGTACACCCAACAAAAACTGTACCCAATAAACAATAATGTGGATATAGGCAACAGGTACTACGTGTCTACTTGGCACTCGTTGAGGAGAAACTGGCACTGCAGGAGGTGTCTGGGTTGAACATAATGCTGAACTTGAGCCGAATTCTCTTCCTCCTGCTGTTCACAACGTCTTTTGCGACAAACTGAAGTCAAGTCAATTTTATTTGCACAGCCTCAGGGGGCTTAACAGCAACACAATATCCGGTCCTTAGACCCTCGCACCGAATAAGAAACAACTCCCTGAAAACCTTCAACAAGGAGAAAAAATAGGAAGAAATCTCAGGGAGAGCAACGGAGGAGGATCTCTCTCCCAAGACGTGCCATGGATGTTGTGTGTACACAATTTACACAGTGTGAAAGAGAATAACACAATTATAATGGAACGATAAGATATATGAAGAATATGATGAGGAGGATGCCAAGCAGAGGATGTGTGGGTTTCCTCCGGGTGCTCCGGTTTCCTGGCGGCCTGTCCAGGAGACACCCTAGACAGGCCGCCAGGCCATCACATGACATTGAAACAGGACAACAAAATTATATGGATTTATGAGATATATATATATATATATATATATATATATATATATATATATATATATATATAAAAACTTAAGCAAACTGCTCTGTTTCATTCATTTCCCTTTCGCTGTCTGAGCTCTGCAAGTGTTGAGTTCTCTTTCCTAACTCTTCCTCTTCCATCTCCTCATCTCTGTGGCGTTCTCCTTCCACCTCGTCATCTCCCTGGTCATCTTTCCAACTTTTCGCTTCCCTGTTGCTCTCTTTCCCTCACCAGTTCTCCTGATGTATCTCTGGTCATTAGTTGTCCTCTTCTCTGATAGAAAAAAACTGGTGATGTCACCCTTCCTCTTCATTTTTACAAGTGTATCCCACAAGATTCAGAGTGACTGAATTACTCCATTTTTCATTTAATAGTCGTTATTAACAATGGTGTGCAACTTAACACTGAATGTTGTGGAAAGTTTGACTGAATGTGTGTTGTTTTTCCACTTACTGTCTGTTTCAACCTCCTGCCTGCCCCTCAATTTGTCCCAACAGATTTTTCTGAAATAAGATTCAAAGTGATCATAATTACGTCAATGCAAGCTTTCTTTAAGGGTTTAAATTGGTTCCTAAGTGTAGACCTACACACATATAAAGATGATATTCACCAATTGTGTCTCATACACTCTGTGAAGTCACGAATACATTTGCCAAGATATCCAAGATATCTAGTGTTTATCCAGTAATGCTGATTAAACGGCAAAAGTCCTTTTCTCTGAGCTTCAATTTGAAAACGTGGTGAAAGCGCGAACTCACGTGCTAAGCTTTGACTGAACTGTCACCGCATTGCTGACTAATGTGGCTTTCTTGGCACTAAACAACTGTTTTGATGTCTTCCAGTCAAGATTTCGCCCACACCACAGCACTGAGACTGCTCTTGTTAAGGTCTTTAAGGACATCCGCTTAAACACAGACAGTGGCAGAACTTCGGTCCTGGTATTATTGGATCTCAGTGTTGCATTTGACACAGTCGACCAAAACATATTACTAGACCAACTGGAAAACTGGGTGGGACTTCCTGGCACAGCACTAAACTGGTTGGAATTCTACTTAAAGGATAGGGAATACTTTGTGTCTATACGTAATTACAAATCTGAGCAGACAAAATTGACATGTGGCGTTCTGCAAGGCTCCATTTTGGGGCCGCTTCTGTTTAACATCTATATGCGCCCACTATCTCAGATTATGGAAAAAAAACCAAAAAAAACCAAAAACAAAATATGTTACCATAATTATGCAGAAGACACACAGGTTTACATAAGCATATCCAGTGACGCGGGGTGAGGTCAGTGGCTGGGTAGGCAGAGGGCATTTACAAAGCCAAATTACATCCTTTTGTGCTCTCTAATGTTTTATACCAATCTGATCCTTCTTCGTTCTTCCAACTGCCACAGAATTCCAAAATATTGTGCCACCCTGGCTGAACGAAATTCCAAATGAAAACCTAAGCAAAAATATGATCAAAGTATATATGAAGTACTTTTTTCTTGTTTTATATTTCACAATATTTGCATCAGTTTGTTGAGCCTTTATTAGGTTGTGTACATCATGCTCATTGACTGCATATAAGATATTTTAGCATGCATAACAAACTTTGAATCAATACTAGTGAGTCTTCAGCCAAGTATGCTAGCTAGTAAAAACCGTATATGGAGTCCACTAGCCTTGCACTTTTCTGACTAGTCTAGCGTCTTCATAGATGAACAGTAAGTATTACCTTATTCCTCACCATGCTGACTGCTATCATCTTCCTCGTTATTCTTGATCTGTATTCTTTTTTTTTCGGATTGCCATTATCGTTGTGAATCATCATTGTGAATCGTGTTGTGTATTGTTGTGAAGTTGCACTGAATACACATGAACGCAAACAGCTCCTGTTGGGGAAGGGGTACGGAGAGTGTCATTTCTTGCTACATTCACTGTGACTTGGACATCGGAAAATTTCCGACCGGCCACAATTTTCAGGCCCGGATGGTGTGTCACCATCCGGTATGAAAGTCCGTGCTGACCAGCTGGCCCCCATTTTCACACTGATCTTCAACAGATCACTGGAGCTGTATTAAATCCCCTCCTGCTTCAAGAGCTCCACTATCATTCCGGTCCCCAAAAAACCCTGTATCACAAGATTAAATAACTACAGGTCCATTGCCCTAAGGTCTGTGGTCATGAAATCCTCCGAGAGACTGATGTTGGCCCACCCGAAGGAAATCACAGGCCCCGTCCTCAACCCCCTGATATTTTCCTACCGAGCAAACAGGTCAGTGGAGGATGCAGTCAGCATGGGATCGCACTACTTCTTCCAACACCTCGACTGCCCAGGGACACACGCAAGGGTCCTGTTTGCGGACTTCAGCTCAGCGTTCAACATCATCATCCCAGATATCCTCCAGTCCAAACTCACCCAGCTCACTGTACAGCCCCCATCTGCCAGTGGATTAAAAATTTCCTGAGAGATAGGCATCCGGGTAGCGTAGCGGTCTATTCCCTTGCCTACCAACATGGGGATCACTGGTTTGAATCCCCGTGTTACCTCGGGCTTGGTTGGGCATCCCTACAGACACAATTGGCTGGATGTGGGTATGTGTCCTGGTCCCAGCATTAGCGCCTCCTCTTGTCGGTCGGGGTGCCTGTTCGGTGGTGGTGGTGGTGGGGGAACTGGGGGGAGTACCGGGATCTTCCCACACGCTACGTCTCCCTGGCAAAACTCCTCACTGTCAGGTGAAAAGAAGCGGCTGGCGATTCCACGTGTACCAGAGGAGGCGTGTAGTAGTCTGCAGCCCTCCCCAGATCAGCAGACGAAGTGGAGCAACGGGGGGGGCAGCTCGGAGGAGTGGGGTAATTGGCGAGATACAATTGGGGAGAAAAAACGGGAAAAAAATTCCTGACAGACAGGAGGCAGCATGTGAGCCTGGGGGAAATCACATCCAGAACCCAGACAATCAGCACTGGCTTCCCCCAAGGGATGTGTGCTATCCCCTCTACTGTGCTCCCTCTACAGAAATTACTGCATCTCAGGAGACCCGTCTGTTAACTATACTCCTGAAGTGTGCAGATGACACAACCATCATTGGCCTTGGATGGTGACGAGTCTGCAATCCTACGTTAAACAAGTCCTGGTTAAGTGTGGTTATCCTAACTGGGCGTTTGTCAAAGCCAGGAAGACGCCCAAACAGTGCACCAGCCGACTGAAGAGAGGAGAAGGACAATAGCTGCCTAAGCATAAACCAGTGTTGACTCCGTATGTGGTGGGAGTGGCGGAACAGTTGAGATACATATTTTCTAAACACTGCGTCTCAGTTGCTTTCGTACCCCAAAACACACTGCGCCAGAAATTGGTCCACCCCAAGGATCGGGTCCCTCGGCACAAACAGAGCAATATAGTGTACGCTGATAAGTGCCAGGAGGATTGCAGTGACTGGTACAGTGGGGAAACTAAATAGACGCTGGCCAAGAGGATGGCACAACACAGGAGAACTAACACGTCAGGCAGTATATGGTGTAGACTCCACAGTCTACACTATCTATAGACCAGGACTCCACAGTCTACACCATCTACAGACCAGGACTCCAGTCTACACCATCTACAGACCAGGACTCCACAGTCTACACCATCTACAGGCCAGTTGCCACTCTTTCAGGGATGAGGATGAGCACATCCTTGATAGGGAGGAACGCTGGTTTGAACGGGGAGTCAATCATTCATTCATTCATCTTCAGTCGCTTCTGTGGGGTCGGGTCGTGGTGGCAGCAAGCTAAGTAGGGCACTCCGGACGTCCTTCTCCCCAGCAACGCCATCCAGCTCCCTCTGAGGGATCCCAGGGTGTTCCCAGCCCAGATTGGACATGTAGTCCCTCCAGTAAGTTCTGGGTCTACCCCGGAGTCTCCTCGCAGTTGGCCGCGCCCGGTAAACCTCCAATGGAAGGCGCCCAGGAGGCATCCTAATCAGATGCCTGAACCACCTAAACTGGCTCCTTTTGACGCGAAGGAGAAGCGGCTCTACCCCGAGCTCCCTCCGGATGTCCGAGCTCCTCACCCTATCACTAAGGCTGAGCCCAGACACCCTATGGAGGAAACTAATTTCAGCCACTTGTATGAATGAATGAATGAATGAATGATGGAATTATTTCGAACATGTAAATAAGCAGGATATCGTAGTCGTTGGCGTCTCTCGTGTCCGAGGATCCATTCAAAGAGATTAAGGTGTATGCTTGAAACGAAGGTGGCTTGACAGTCCAAGGTGAGAATAGAAGAGGCTGGAACAGAGTGGACAGGGGATAGTAGGGAGTGGACCCGTTCCTGCGACTCTCTGTTCTTGGCGGATTTTTCGGCGGCGGCACTTTTCTTCCGCATGCGTTCGTTTGTCAGTTTCGGCCTTGATGGAACAGCCAGGCAGGTAGCTCTCCAGTATTTTCGATTTTTCGCTACTTTTTCGCAGTTCTTAGGGTCGATGTTGAAGGGGATCAGCGTTCCCTTGATACAGTCCTTGCAGCGTTTTTGGGAGCTCCTCTTTTTCTTTGACCGTCAGTCAGTTCGGAGTATAGAATTTGTTTCGGGAGGTATCCAGATGCCACCGAAACAGCCCAGGACCCGAGCCACGGGCAAAGGCTTGGAACACACAGGACCCCAATCCATGGGGAAATGCTCTGAAAGGGTTCCACGGAAACAGAAACAGCCTTTCATGTCATCATGGAACATGTAAATAAGCAGGATATAACATACAGATAATCCATTGCCAATAATATGAAGTGATAAATAAAACTTGCGGGTCCATTTAAAAAAAAAATCCTCCTTTATCAGCACTTCCTCTACAGTCCATGAGGAATTTTGATCAAATGCTCTCTGGGTAATCTACATAAATACTGCATCATACATGCAGCTGTTGGTTGTTTGCTTACTCGGGCATTTTAAACACAACTTTCAATTTATCATATGACTGGAATGGTTTTACATAAACCATGAGACCATTGCAGGATATTATTCCCTTTACATTATAGCACAGTATCACAGTACATTCAAATACCAGCCAGCATAGACTATTCTAGCATAGAATAACATGTGCTGACTCGCATAGCTGTTCCATTTTGATTCGTATGTGGGGTACTGCTAGATACTGGTAATACCCTAGTCGTTGTACTGCTAGATACTGGTAATACCCTAGTCGTTGTACCACAAGACACTTGTAATACCCTAGTCGTTGTACTGCTAGATACTTGTAATACCCTAGTCGTTGTACTGCTAGATACTTGTAAAACCCTAGTTGTTGTACTGCTAGATACTGGTAATACCCTAGTCGTTGTACTGCTAGATACTGGTAATACCTTAGTCGTTGTACCACAAGATACTTGTAATACCCTAGTCGTTGTACTGCTAGATACTTGTAATACCCTAGTCATTGTACTGCTAGATACTGGTAATACCTTAGTCATTGTATGCTAGATACTTGTAATACCCTAGTTGTTGTACTGCTAGATACTGGTAATACCCTAGTTGTTGTACTGCTAGATACTTGTAATACCCTAGTCGTTGTCCTGCTAGATACTTGTAATACCCTACTCATTGAGGTGGAAAAAGCTGTGCTTAGTTTCATTTCAGCTTGCTGTGAATTGTGTCTATAATGTGTTGGTAAAATATGAATTATGTCTATAACGTGTTGGTAAAATATAAATTATATCTATAATGTGTTGGTAAAATATGAATTATATCTATAATGTGTTGGTAAAATATGAATTATGTCTATAATGTGTTGGTAAAATATGAATTATATCTATAATGTGCTGGTAAAATATGAATTATGTCTATAACGTGCTGGTAAAATATGAATTATGCCTATAATGTGTTGGTCAAATATAAATTATATCTATAATGTGTTGGTAAATATGAATTATTTCTATAATGTGTTGGTCAAATATGAATTATATCTATAATGTGTTGGTAAATATGAATTATTTCTATAATGTGTTGGTCAAATATGAATTATGTCTATAATGTGTTGGTAAATATGAATTATTTCTATAATGTGTTGGTCAAATATGAATTATGTCTATAATGTGTTGGTCCAATATGAATTATGTCTATGTGTTGGTCAAATATGAATTATGTCTATAATGTGTTGGTCAAATATGAATTATTTCTATAATGTGTTGGTCAAATATGAATTATTTCTATAATGTGTTGGTCAAATATGAATTATGTCTATAATGTGTTGGTCCAATAACAAGCATGAAACCATCCAGACCAATGGCGCACCTGATGTGAGAGCTGCGAGCGCGTCCTACTAAACATCCCTGATAGACAACCCTCTCAAGTCGGCCATGAGTGAGTCAGTGACAGAGTGAGTGAGGGACAGTGAGTGGGTGACGGAGTGAGTGAGGGACAGTGAGTTACTGACTGACTGAGTGAGTCATTGACCGAGTGAGTGAGTGAGTGACTTAGTAAGTGACAGAGTGTCTGAGTGAGTGAGTGACTTAGTGAGTGACAGAGTGACTGAGTGACGGAGTGAGTGATGGAGTGAGAGTGAGTGAGTGACTAAGCAAGTGACTGAGTGAGTGAGTGAATGACTGAGCGAGTGAGTGAGTGACTGAGCACGTGACCGAGTTAGTGAGTGAGTGACTGAGCAAGTGACGGAGTGAGTGACTTAGCAAATGACTGAGTGACAGAGTGAGTTTGACTGAGTGACAGTGAGTGAGTGAATGACTGAGTGACTGAGCAAGTGACTGAGTGAGTAAGTGACGGAGCAGGTGACTGTGAGTAAGCAACAGTGAGTGATTGACTGAGCAAGTGACAGAGTGAGTGACCGAATGACTGAGTGAATGAGTGACTGAGCAAATGACTGAATGAGTGAGTTAGTAGATGTGTAAGTGACTGACTTGCAAGTGACTGAGTGACTGAGCAAATGACTGAATGAGTGAGAGAAAGAGTGAGTGACAGAGTGAGTGAATGACTGAGCAAGTGACTGAATGAGTGAGTGATAGTGACAGTGACTGAGTGAGTGACAGAGTTAGTGAGTGACTGAGCACATGACCGAGTTAGTGAGTGACTGAGCAAGTGACGGAGTGAGTGAGTGAGTGAGTGAGTGACTGACTGACTAACCGAGTGAGTGACTGAGCAAGTGATTGAGTGAGTGACTTAGCAAATGACTGAGTGACAGAGTGAGTGTGACTGAGTGACAGTGAGTGAGTGAATGACTGAGTGACTGAGCAAGTGACTGAGTGAGTGAGTGACTGAGCAAGTGACTGAGTGACTGTGAGTGAGTGAGTGATTGACTGAGCAAGTGACAGAGTGAGTGAGTGACTAAGTGAGTGAATGACTGAGTGTCTGAGCAAGTGACTGAGTGAGTGACCGAATGACTGAATGAATGAGTGACTGAGCAAATGAGTGAATGAGCGAGTTAGTAGATGTGTAAGTGACTGACTTGCAAGTGACTGAGTGACTGAGCAAATGACTGAATGAGTGAGAGAAAGAGTGAGTGACAGAGTGAGTAAATGACTGAGCAAGTGACTGAATGAGTGAGGGACAGTTACAGAGTGACTGAGTGAGTGACTGAGCACGTGAACGAGTTAGTGAGTGACTGAGCAAGTGACGGAGTGAGTGACTGACTGACTGAGTGACAGAGTTAGTGAGTGACTGAGTGAGTGACTTGGCAAATGACTGAGTGACAGAGTGAGTGTAACTGAGTGACAGTGAGTGAATGACTCAGTAAGTGACAGAGTGAGTGAGCGACAGTGAGTGATTGACTGAGCAAGTGACATAGTGAGTGAGTTACTGAGTGACAGAGTGAGTGACTGAGTGTCTGAGCAAGTGACTGAGTGAGTGACCGAATGACTGAGTGAATGAGTGACTGAGCAAATGACTGAATTAGTGAGAGAAAGAGTGAGCGAGTGAGTGACTGACTGACCGAGCACGTGACTGATCGAGTTAGTGAGTGAGTGAGTCAGCGACTGTGACGAGTGAGTGACTGAGCAAGTGACTGAGTGAGTGAGTGACTGAGTGACCGAGCACGTGACTGATCGAGTTAGTGAGTGAGTGAGTCAGCGACTGTGACGAGTGACTGAGCAAGTGACTGAGTGAGTGAGTGACTGAGTGACAGTGAGTGACTGTGTGACAGAGTGAGTTAATGACTGAGTGAGTGAGTGAGAGTGAGTGAGTGAGTTACCACAATTTGCGACATAACCCACAGCAGCAGTAGCGTGGTGCCATGGGAAAAAGGTTATAATAAATACGGGTTTACCACCCCTGTTCTACCATCCAGCGCTTATAGGCACATGCATCACCCCTTTCCTTCTGAGACATGTGACTGTGATCCTCTGAAACAATAACACAACAAACATCTCAAAAACAACCTTTTGTTCTCCAATATTTACATGAACCTGTTTTTAAACTTTAAATGTTTAAAGTTAAATAAAGCCACTACACTAACAACTAAGGTCCACATTTCAGTCATAATTGCCCCAAATCCATCAAATGAGTCTTGCCTACGTCACTAACCTCATTAGCCGATGGACAGGAGGCAGAAGTTATCGTGCACAGAGAGCTTCGCGTTGCCACTGAGTTCTGTGTTCTGTTGTTGTGTGCTCTGTTGTTCTGTCCTGTGTTCTGTTGTTCTGTTCTGTTTGTTTGTTTTGTTGTTATGTTCTGTGTTCTGTTGTGTTATGTTCTGTTTGTCTATTCTGTTGCTCTGTGTTCTGCTGTTCTGTGTTGTCTGTTCTGTTGTTCTGTGTCTGTTCTGTTGCTTTGTGTTCTGTTATGTTGTTCTGCTGTTCTGTTGTTATGTTGTTCTGTGCTCTGTTGTTCTGTTTGTCTGTTGTTCTGTGTTCTGTTTGTCTGTTGTTCTGTGTTCTGTGCTCTGTTGTTATGTTGTTCTGTCTTAAAAACACTGGTGTTTTTTTCTGCAGGTATCGCTGATCGATGCACGGCTGTCAAATATCATTTCACCCAGCCCGTCAGGCTCAGGAACATCCCACTCAACCTGACCAGGACCATCCAACAGGACGAGTGGCACCTGCTACGTAAGTAAAGTACTGCCCCCTGCTGGACACCCTGCTGTCCATCAAACTCCTTACTTCTATCTTCTGAAACGGCACAGATTATATGAAGTCTACCAGAGTAGTACAAATAGTAGTAGTAGTAGGAGCAGTAGGTGGTGGTACTAGTAGTACGTTTAGTAATAGTAGTAGATCAGTAGTACTTGCAGTTGCAGTACTTGAAGTAGTATGAGAAGACAGATCTGGAAGCGGTGAAGGCCAATTTTTATACTGACAAAATATTCCTTTCTAAAGTGTGCTGGCCGCTCATTGATATTCATGTTGTTGGGGGAGACGTGGGCTACAGTGGTGAACATGATGTTCCATTACCCACCAGCAACATGTTCCATTACCCACCAGCAACATGTTCCATTACTCACCAGCAACATGCTCCATTACCCACCAGGAATATGTTCCATCACCCACCAGGAATATGTTCCATTACCCACCAGGAACATGTTCCATTACCCACTAGCAACATGTTCAATTACCCACCAGGAACAAGTTCCGTTACCCACTAACAACATGTTCCATCACCCACCAGGAATATGTTCCATCACCCACCAGGAATATGTTCCATCTCTCACCAGGAATATGTTCCATCACCCACCAGGAATATGTTCCATTACCCACCAGCAACATGTTCCATTACCCACCAGCAACATGTTCCATTACCCACCAGGAACATGTTCCATCACCCACCAGGAATATGTTCCATCTCTCACCAGGAATATGTTCCATCACCCACCAGGAATATGTTCCATCTCTCACCAGGAACATGTTCCATTACCCACCAGGAATATGTTCCATCACCCACCAGGAATATGTTCCATCTCCCACCAGAAACATGTTCCATCACCCACCAGGAACAAGTTCCGTTACCCACTAGCAACATGTTCAATTACCCACCAGGAACATGTTCCATCACCCACCAGGAACATGTTCCATTTCCCACCAGGAACATGTTCCATCTCCCACCAGAAACATGTTCCATTACCCATCAGGAATATGTTCCATCACCCACCAGGAATATGTTCCATTTCCCACCAGGAACAAGTTCCATTACCCACCAGGAATATGTTCAATTACCCACCAGGAACATGTTCCATTACCCACCAGGAATATGTTCCATCACCCACCAGGAACATATTCCATTACCCACCGGGAATATGTTCCATCACCCACCAGGAACATATTCCATTACCCACCAGGAACATGTTCCATTACCCATCAGGAATATGTTCCATCACCCACCAGGAATATGTTCCATTTCCCACCAGGTACATGTTTCATTATCCACCAGGAATATCTTCCATCACCCACAAGGAATATGTTCCATTACCCACCAAGAACATGTTCCATTACCCACCAGGAACATGTTCCATCACCCACCAGGAACAAGTTCCGTTACCCACTAGCAACATGTTCAATTACCCACCAGGAACATGTTCCATCACCCACCAGGAACATGTTCCATTTCCCACCAGGAACATGTTCCATCTCCCACCAGAAACATGTTCCATTACCCATCAGGAATATGTTCCATCACCCACCAGGAATATGTTCCATTTCCCACCAGGAACAAGTTCCATTACCCACCAGGAATATGTTCAATTACCCACCAGGAACATGTTCCATTACCCACCAGGAATATGTTCCATCACCCACCAGGAACATATTCCATTACCCACCGGGAATATGTTCCATCACCCACCAGGAACATATTCCATTACCCACCAGGAACATGTTCCATTACCCATCAGGAATATGTTCCATCACCCACCAGGAATATGTTCCATTTCCCACCAGGTACATGTTTCATTATCCACCAGGAATATCTTCCATCACCCACAAGGAATATGTTCCATTACCCACCAAGAACATGTTCCATTACCCACCAGGAACATGTTCCATCACCCACCAGGTACATGTTCCATCACCCACCAGGTACATGTTCCATCACCCATCAGGAATATGTTCCATCACCCACCAGGAAAATGTCCAATTACCCACCAGGAAGATACACGTGGTATACACACAACAGTACCTCTAACAGCACTAACATAGCACCACAGTACATACTGAGACACATGGTACACAGACAACAGTACCTCTAAAAGTAATAACATAGTACCACAGTACATACTGATAGACATGGTACTCAGACGACAGTATTTCATGTACATAGTACTGATAGGACGAAGATATTCTACACTGTACATATTACATATTGTAACGTGCATGGGTAAGTAGACATGTTGGCCGTTGGCTAACGGGTCGGACCCTTTAGTCGAGCGGTCACTGATGTCTCCCGCGGTGCGGGAGATACGGGTTCGGGTCCCGGCTGCAGCAGTTCCTGTGGTTGACCCCCCGAATTCGCTACAACATAAACAGTAGATAATACATAAGTGGACCGCTGATATTACATATCAGTCACAGAAGGTTGAGTCAGTTCATCTGGACACAACTTTTATTGAGAGAAACGTTTCACCATCATCTAAGTGACCTCTTCAGTCTCACCTGACTGCAGATGTCCCCACCCTTATAAACAATACAGTGACTGCAGGTATCCCCACCTTTATAAACAATACAGTGACTGCAGGTGTCCCCACCCTTATAAACAATACAGTGACTGCAGGTATCCCCACCTTTATAAACAATACAGTGACTGCAGGTACCCCACCCTTATAAACAATACAGTGACTGCAGGTACCCCCACCCTTATAAACAATACAGTGACTGCAGGTGTCCCCACCCTCATAAACAATACAGTGACAGCAGGTGTCCCTACCCTTATAAACAATACAGTGCCTGCAGGTGTCCCCACCCTTATAAACAATACAGTGCCTGCAGGTACCCCACCCTTATAAACAATACAGTGACTGCAGGTACCCCCACCCTTATAAACAATACAGTGCCTGCAGGTACCCCACCCTTATAAACAATACAGTGACTGCAGGTGTCCCCACCCTTATAAACAATACAGTGACTGCAGGTACCCCCACCCTTATAAACAATACAGTGACTGCAGGTGTCCCCACCCTTATAAACAATACAGTGACTGCAGGTACCCCCACCCTTATAAACAATACAGTGGCATAACGACCCAAATCAACCATTAGTTTCATAACTTATAATTTCCATTTTGTACATACATACAAATGAAGTCATTCCCTACATGTAACCATCCTATTGTATAGGAGCAGTGGGCAGCTGCCGCACCTGGGGACCAACTCCAGTTCTTCTTTCCACTGCCTTGCTCAGGGGCACAGGCAGGACTATTAACCCTTACATGCATGTCTTTTTGATGGTGTGAGGAAACCTACGCAGACATGGGGAGAACATGCAAACTCCACACAGAAAGGACCTGGACGGCCTGGGGTTCAAACCTAGGACCATCTTGCTGTGAGGAACAGTGCCAACCACTGGGCCACCGTGCTGCCCGGTGTTACAATGTTACGATTTTATTTAGCAGAAGCTTTTATCCAAAGCACATCTTAAATGACGTTTACATGACGTTAGAAAAAGTGTGTTTATTGTGTTAGTCGGACTAAAACTGGACTTTTAAAATACATGTAAACGTGTTAGTCCGACTGAACTCGTACTAAATGGAATTTCTGGGAGTGGGACTAACACACCTAGATGATGCGGTTTGGATGGATTTACTCTGGCATGTATACGCTTCAATCAGCCCCGAACTGGCCGAGGCGTTCTGCGCATGATCCATAGTTCCTGCGGCGGTCTTTCACCCGGAAGTGGAACAGCGTAGTATCGCCAGTATCAACAGCAAAGCGTAGAGTACTATGAAATGTACAGCGCTGTAAAGTCGTCCATGTTGTCACCGCTCCAAGTAGAACCCGGTTGCCACTTGCTAACTTGTTTGTCGCTTGTTTGGTATGTGATGCAATAGTCAACCGGAAGAAGGTTCTTCTTCTTCTTTGTTTGTTTGTTTCGAACGTTAAAAAAATTTCAAATGTATAATAAAAGAAAACAAAAGAGAAAAAAATCCAAACAAGCAAGCAATATCATCATCAAACATGTGTTTTAAATCTCAGCAGTTGGAAAAGGAGGAGACAGAAGTTAAAACAAACCTTTTCTAGTGCTACCCCCTTTTTCAATTTTAGTATTTCAACAGTGAACTGTGTGATTTGAATGAAAACTCAATCATCTGCCACCAGTGACCATGGCGTCTATCTAGTAAACCGTACAAAGATCCTTCATTCAACACAACAAGAACAAAGCAAGTGCAGAGCAACATCAGAACAACTCAAGAACAACTCACACAAGATGTCCCAGCTCCATCCCATATCTGTTCAACATATTATTTTTAAAAAGTCTTTTACATGTGATTATTGATTCACACGTTTTCATTTCATCACTGCAGCTGTTCCATATCTTGGCTCCTTTGGTTGTGACACAGTGATATTTTGCATTTGTCCTTACTGGGTTTTGTTCAAACGTACATATTCCTCTCAGGTCATAATTACTCTCCCTCAGCTGGAACAGCCCCTGGATACCGGTGGGTACTTTATGATTTAACACTTTGGACACGATCTGAGCAGTTTTAAAGTCCACCAGACCTTTGAATTTTAGTGTTTTTAGTTTGATAAAGAGTTGGTTTGTTGGTTCTCTGCAGCTGGCTCTGTTTACTATCCTTATGGCTCTGTTTTGAATAATAAAGATTGAATCGGTGTTGGTTTTATATGTGTTCCCCCACACTTCCACACAGTACGTGGATGTATGGAAGTATGAGGGAACAGTACAAGGTGTAAAGTGAAGCTTGATTTAGAAGATCTTTGACTTTGAGTAGTATTGTGATTGATTTGGATACTTTGGCCTTGGTATAATTTATATGTGGTTTCCAACATAATTTATTGTCCACTATTACCCCAAGAAATTTAATTTCAGTCACTCTTTCTATTTCTACATTGTTAATCATGAGTTTCTTGATTGAGTTAATTTTAAAGCTACCAAAGATTATAAATTTTGTTTTACTTAAATTCAATGTTAGTTTGTTAGCATCAAACCACGTCTTTAACTTCATCACTTCCTTTTCCACTATATCCAGGAGTTGATCCAGATGATCCCCACAGCAAAACACATTTGTGTCATCAGCAAATAATGGCTTTCAGAGAGTCAGACACTTCACAAATATTGTTTATATACAGTTTTTTCAGTAATAATTCATGGTCTGCAGTGTCAAATGCTTTTTTTAGATCCAGAAATACCCCTATTGCATATTTTTTGTTTTCTATTGCCATTGTTATTTCATCTACAAATTCTATGAGAGCAAATGAAGTTGCTCTGTTTGCTCTAAAACCATATTGCTGATCATACAGTACATTGTGTTTTGTGATGAAGTCATGTATTCTTGAAAAGTTTATTTTTTCTAGTATTTTTGAGAACTGTGGAAGCAAGGAAACAGGTCTGTAATTTGAAAGGATGTGTCTATCACCAGACTTATAGATTGGTATAACTTTGGCTGTTTTGTTTGGAAAAACACCGGTTTGTAGGGATTGGTTACAGATGTGAGACAAAGGTGTTGCAATGCACTGGATGATATTTTTGACCATAAACATGTCTATTCCATTCCAGTCAGTGGACTTCTTGTTCTTGAAATGTTTACCTGTGGTCACTAGTGTCACCTATTACTATTCCACTTACTACTTTGCGGTCAGGGACGTTGGTCAGTATGTTGTCAGTTAGGGTTGCACTGTGCGTTGTTATTCTGGTCGGTCTTGTGATTGCGGCATATAGGCTGGTACTGGACATGGCATTAATGAACTCTGGAGTTGAACTGTGATCATGTGGGTTTAACAAGTCAATGTTGAAATCCCCACAGATAAAAACCATGTTCTTGTTATTTATGTTGGTGTAAAGTTCTGATAACTTTTCTCTAAAGGTATCAATGCAGGAACCAGGTTTTCTATAAATGCAGCTAATTAGTATATTGTTTGATTTCCCCATGTTTATTTCTACTGTGATACACTCCATGATATTATCCAAAACAAGTGACATTTTACCAACAGAATAGCTTTTCTAATTTTTATCTATGTATAATGCAACCCCCCCGTGACGGAGTCCTGTTAATGAAACAGCTTTCACATCCCTTGATCTCCACCATGTCAGTGTGTCCCTCATGAAGCCCAGTTTCACATATTGCTAGTGCTGGGAACTTGTTGTCCATTTGTCTTAAACAGTGTTGGGTTTTTGAAATGTTTGAATTAAGACTCCTACTATTGAAGTGGATTATTGATCCATCCATATTTACATTTCTGTTGAACTGGTCGTCTGTGCAGTATTCACACTTACTGTGAGTATTGCTATAAAAGTTATTTTCAGGGTTAATGTCATTTTCTACGTCTTGTGATTTATGAGCCGTATATTTGAAGGTTTTCAAGTTCAGCTTTAGGTAATCAGCAGACGAGTGACTGTTAATGTGGGAACTTGTCACGACAGATTTCAGTACATCCAGTTAGTGACTTACTGAGTTTGTCCATTACCTTTTGGTGTTGTTCTCCCTTGTTGTGGTATTGTGCGTGGGGTCATGCATGGTACTTCTCCAGTCCGCTGAGATCCCTGATGAGGTGTACTGGTGCTGCCTCCGGTACTGACCCGTTTAGCTGGATGCAGCTTCAGCAGTTTGAAGTCCAAGTTGCTCGAGTCCTGTTCTGCTTTTCCAGCAGGCAGGCTTTTCTGGCAGTGTCTGCCTTCTTCTTGGTTAGGTGGTCGTTGGTGTAGACGTCGGTTCCCTAAGCTCGCCTCCTTGCTTGAGGGGCGCTTGCTGGTTCTTTCTGGCTGGGAACCGGGTGATTATCGCCGGTGTTGTGTTCTTAGTTCTGCTGGGCAGCAGGGTAAGACAAGCCTCCACACCACTGCTGCTGATCCAGACACCCTCACTGTCCAAAAACCTCACAACCGGTCTCTCAAGCGATTCCCCCTCGGCCTCGGTCGCGGCGGCCACCACCACCCCCCCTGCGTGTGCCCGGCCACCCCCCCTCCCCCCTGCGTGGGCCCGGCCCTTCTCCCCTGCGTGGGCCCGGGTCCTGGTTTTTAGACCGCTGATGATCAGTCCATTTACCCCGCAGTACTGCTCCAGGTCGTCGTCTCGTTTTCCAGAAAAGATACCTTTTGTCCTTTTCCATGTTCTCTTTTTTAGTGCTCAGCCTTCTGTTACGACGAGATCCCTGCTCCTCTCCTGCTGCTGGTGTCTCCGACGAGGAGGAGTCGAGAGACTTCCTGTTCTCCTCCACCTCCTCAGGCAGCCCTGCGGTTTTCTTAGGCGGCATTTCTGCGTTAGCTTCAGTTCGGTGTTAAACAAATGATTTGATTAAACTGTTGATGTTGATTATTGATCGTTGACCTCACCCAGTGCCGGTGTCGGAAGATGGCGGCGCGAATTCGAGGACTAGCTAGCGTTAGCCAACTAGCTAGCGTTAGCCAACTAGCTAGCGTTAGCCAACTAGCTAAGTGTAGCAGCGGCCGGTGTTATCCGGACTGTCGGGGATCGCCGTTTAGTTATACCGACGTCCCACCTTGCTTCCCAACTAAGCGAGAACTGCATTAAGTCAATCCAGCGCCGGTCGGTGGACTATACAGTTAACAACCCACCCCCAGACTAACGCTAACGTTAGCTGTGCGTGTGGCTCTCCGGCTGGTCTTCTTCTTCTTTTCTCGGTTTACCGGCGGATCGTCCGGAAGAAGGGCCAAACGCAACCAGCTGAAAGGAGGCATATCGCCACCTACCGTAGCGGGGTGGGACATACTTCCGTCAATAGATCGATTCTCCCCCGGTTCTTGTGTACTGGCACAACGACAGCAGTCCGACTACGCGGCGTGACGGAGCTGTAACCGTCGCGCCACTTGCCTGTGCGTGTACACGCAGGGACTGTGTCCAGATGAACTGATTCAGCCTTGTGTGGTGGTCTTACGTGGACTATCGAGCATCAACACACTACTACACATCAGCGTAGAAGTGGTGATGGTGTGTTGTGTGACCTGGAGGTGACCTTTGATCCCAGGTTGTTTCTCACTAATTGTTCTGTTCCTTAATTGGCTGCTTGTCTCTGGTTGTCAGAGTAACGCTCCATCATAACCTCATGTAGGGAGAAGAGCTTTAGATCTGATGGAGCCGGTTGTCATGGAAACGCCTTGTTTGTGTTGGTTGTTGGTCATTTATCCTTAATAGTGTGTGTGTGTGTGCGTGTGTGTGTGTGTGTGTGTGTGTGTGTGTGTGTGTGTGTGTGTGTGTCAGACCTACGCAGGATAACAGCAGGGTTTCTGGGAATGGCAGCGGCGGTGCTGCTGTGTGGCTGCATCGTGGCCTTGGTGGGATTCTTCTGGGAGGAGAGTCTGACACAACATGTCTCTGGACTGCTCTTCCTCATGGCAGGTACGGTCTCCTCCACCCACAGTGTGTGTGAGTGTGTGTGTGTGTGTGTGTAAAGAGAGCGTCACACGACCCTTTCGCCTTCCATTGACTCCAGTTGAAACGCACACAGAGAGCCGGGAGAGCTCAACATCCATGAGCACACACCCTTCTGTTCTTCGCTGAGTACCGAAGTTGGCGCTCGATACTACCCGTGACGTCAACCTTTTTAACTACTAGAGGTGCTCAGCGTCACCGTGTCACATAACTGTCTGGTCATTTGAAATTCCATCCTTTGTCAAGGTAGTTTATTCCGTTGCCTACCAACACAGGGGTCAATGGTTTGAATCCCTGTGTTGGTAGTTGGCGGTTTGAATCCCCGTGTTACCTCCGGCTTGGTCGGGCGTCTCTACAGACACAACTGGCCGTGTCTGCGGGTGGAAAGCCAGATGTGAAGAGTGGGGTAATTGGCCAAGTACAATTGGGGGGAAAAAGAGAGAGGGGGGGGGTGTTCTGAACCACCGGCGTCAAGCTAGCACTTCCCTCCGAGAAGCGGGCAGAAACTGACCGACATGGCAGCCTGAGCAGGTGCTCTTTCCAGTGCTGTGCACCAGGCTCTTGAAAAGACCAGTGAAAAGTTTTCTACAGTTTCTATTTTCTGTTCATTAGTTCATCTGCCTGCCTACTGTTTAAGTGAGTCACTTCACTTGGTGCGCAAGTTTTTGTGCCGCAATGGGCAAAAACACTTGAGAATTGAACTCTTTTAAGTGGAGAAGTGGAAGCTAGCTCAGTATGTACCCTAGCTAGCGGCGGCCAGGATTATACACAAGATGCGGGTGATGTGGAGGACTTCCGCAGCCGAGGAAGAATTCCCGCCACTGCCATCTACACCAAGTAAATTCCCCCGCGTCGAAGAAGAAAAAGCACGAACCTGTCAGCTCGTCCCTAGTCATTCTCAACTAGCCAACTTAACGAAGATGATCAACGACAGACAGACACGACTGAGGACAAAATCCCTGACCTGAAAATCAAGGTCGATTGTGTGTTTGCCGACCATAAGGCCATCACCCCAAACATAGCTAAAGCTGAGCAGTGAGTTGATATGGTGGAGCAGCCTGTCAGGGTGATGTGGTGGAGCAGTCTGTCAGGGTGATATGGTGGAGCAGTCTGTCAGGGTGATGTGGTGGAGCAGCCTGTCAGGGTTATGCAAAAGAGGATGGATGACCTAGAAACCTACATGAGAAGATGGAACTTAAAGCCGATGGGAGTTCCACAAGCCACCCAAGAGAACGTTTGCCTTGAAGTTATAAAGATTTGCCAAGTTGTCCTACGTAGCATGAAAGCTAAGCTTGTTGATGCTACTGATACCGTTCAGCAGTGTGGGAAGAATCCTTGAATCCTTAGGCTGGATTCAAGGATTCTTGAACAAAAGACATCCCAGGGTTAAGAAACAATTTAAACTGTAAGGCCTTATTTGTTATTTGCTAAAAGAGCTAAAAACTCACCCCCTCCCCAAGAATTGCACACACTCACAAAAGGTCACAATTTTTGGAAATCGCAGTGGGGAAGGACATTAAGTTGTCCCACTAATCAGAGCATTCTGCAGGGGAATCATGTTTAAAAGATCATTTTGGAGGACACATTTTGCATTCAGACTGCGACACTCATGGTCCCTCTTGTTTGTCTGATCATTACAGTTAATAACATCATGTTGACTGTTGTCAATATGGTTTCAATTCTGATGCGGATGCATGTTGGTTATTTAAATTTCTTGATGCTTACTTAATGATAGGGGTGACTTCAGTACCATTATGGACGAGGTTGGTGATAGATGGCCTCCAGGTCGTCCCTCATACTCAGATTCTACCTTCAAACCACGTATGAGCAGAGTCTTTATGCATGCTCAATAATCCAGGTAAGGAGATCACAGAAAGTTGAATCAATCAAACTCCCCACCTGCCACTGTCCCCGGAGCGGGTCACAGCAGGCTGGGCCGGCTGTTTGACACCAGAAACCAGAGCCAACTCAGGGTTCGCCTCCCCACCTCACCGGCTAAGTGAAAAAACAATAAGAATGATGAACTGATTCAACTTTCTATGGTACCTATGAGCAGGTTTGATTTAATTGATGTATGGAGGGAGAAATTCCTGAATAGTAGGACGTACACCTGGAGCATGGCCGGATTAACCCAGAAGGGGGCCCCAGCGCACGCATGTCCATTGAGCCCCTCCACCCCTACCCCGTCAGATAGACTACGCAAACAATACCAAACATTGTTAAATGTAAAACTAATGCAAATACCCAACATGGTAGTCGACACTATACCAATCTGCATGGGATTCGGATGGCGACTACAAAGTAGAACACAATTTTGAATCACAGAACAAACAGGTTGGGGCCCTGCATCAGTAGAGACTGTAGCTTGGGGCCCCGCATCAATAGACTTTGTAGCTTGGGGCCCTGCATCAGTAGAGACTGTAGCTTGGGGCCCCCTCATCAATAGAGACTAGCTTGGGCCCTGCATCGCGACGCAGGGTTGGAACAAACATCCCTTGTAGGGTATGATTGGGGATCCCTATATGCAAACACAATACCCCTGACCTTTTGGGGCCCCTCGTGGTCCGTGGCCCAGCATGCCTGGTCCGTAATCCAGCCTTGACCTGGCGCAATAAAGGCTGCTCCAGACAGTCACATATAGACTTCTGGCTTGTCTCTAAATCCTCAGATAAAGACAGTATCACAGTCGATGTTTTGATAATGCCATTAACTGATCATACAGCTGTAACAATTAATCTTGTTTGTGTCCCTGGTGAATATGGCTTGAAAAGATTCTTCTACTGGACAACCAAAAGTTCCCATCCATCCATCCATTATCCAAACCACTTTTCCTGCTCTCAGGGTCACGGGGGTGCTGGACCCTATGCCAGCAGTCATTGGGTGGCAGGCGGGGAGACACCCTGGACAGGCCGCCAGGCCATCAAAGGACCTTTCCTTTTCAAATCACAGCTGTGTAAAACTCGAGCTGGAAAGGCTTATTACTCTACTGGAACAAAGTTCAAAGGGAATAAATTTTTGGAATTAATTGGGAACTGCTTAAAATTTGAATTTGTAAATACTTGAGGAAATATAGCAGCCTGCTAGCTAAATCCAGACGGATCTTAGAAGAAAAGGTTATATCAGAAATCCCAGCCCTTTCCAATGTTACACCAGAAAACGTATCCGAAGAGATTGAATTTAACTGAGTCACAAAGCAAATTAGATATGTATGAACTGAAAGCAGAGGGAGCCTTTATAAGGTCCAGGGAGAAATCGCTAGAGTAAGGCGAGCAGATGTCTGCTTGTTTCTTTAAATGAGAAAAATAACAAGCCAAGTACAATTCTGTCCTGCAATTGAATATTGAGGGAATTGTCTTCATGCATGTCGAATAATCCAGGTAAGGAAATCCCAGAAAGTTCAACCAGTTCATCTGTGTTTTACTGCCAGAAGCTCTGTCATAAATTGAAATTTGTATCTAGTGTTTAGACACCATTTTACACTACTTTAACAACTTTTAATTGATTTTATGTTTTGCCTGTACTTTTTTTCTGGATTTTGTCTGATCATCGATTGTTGCATGGACTTGGATCACACTGGAGTCTCTGGCTCCGTAGTGCTCGTGCTGCATGTGGCGAGAACTGTATGGACTCAGCCTGCTGCCGTTGGTCATAATTGGTGGTTTTATTTTTTATTTATTTATACTTCCTCACTGAGCTTTTTGTCTGATTTTTGGAAATACAGCCTTGTTCTCATTTTCCCATTGCTGATCAGACTCGGGCAGGCTGTTGCTCTCAACATGCTTTTTACGCCGGTCCAAACTGGGCTGCACCCTGCAACGGCAACGCTAGAGACATTATTTTCTGTGCTCGTAGCATGTCTCAACCCAGCGTAGAGGAGTCTGAGCTGTCCAGGCTGAGATTCAAGCTCCACTCCATCGAGAGCCTTTTGGATGATGTCCTCCAGCAGCAGTCTCTGCTCCTATCCCGGATGGATCTGCTGCAGCTGGACGCTCCCCGCAGCTCTGAGAACCCGGCAGAAGGCCCCACTCCTGGCCCATCCACTGATCAGCGTTGCTCCTGGGCGTCCTTTGCGAGGAAGGGCAAAAGGATTTCTCTTCCTCTTCTCCCCAGACGTGGATGAAGACTCTCTCCCACTCTCAAACTTCTTTGCTCCACTTGGTCAGCTAACAAAGCTAATGGCTACTCATACAGTCAGCTCCGGAGCGGCCTGCTGCAGTCCAACAAGAGGAGGAAGCATCAAAACTCCCCAACGACCCCGGCTTCTCGTGGGAAATGCAGTAGATATCTCCCTCCTATTGCTGTCTCAAATCTCAAGTGCCCTCTGGCTGGCCCTCGGCCTCCGACCCACCCGCTCCACGGAGCACTGGACACAGTTGTGGCCAGCGGTGATGTCATCTGTGGTGGCGTCTTGCCAGGTGAAACTGTTTCGATTAGCTTGGATGCTGCTGACACTGCTTCAACTAATGTGGCTGACGACATTAAGGGGAGCTCATGTCTTATTAAGGGGAGCTAAGCGCCCCCTGGCTCCCCCGTACTTAGCACCCTGGTAAAACTGGCAGCATGCATAGTGCTGAAGTGCCACTTGAGATCATCTGCTTTGCAAACAGCTACGGTTTGCATGCATCTCAAACATGTCAGTTTGGGTTTGGCATTGGCGTTGTCTGGTAAAGTAAAACAAAACTGATCAGTCCAGTCCGCCAAGTTTGTCCCTTGTCTCCAATTCTGTTTGTAATATTCATGGACAGGATCTCAAAGTGCAGCCAAAGTGAGGAGTGTGTCTGTTTTGGGAACCTCAGAATTGCATCTCTGCTCTTTGCAGATGATGTGGTTTTGTTGGCTTCATCAGAAGCGTGCACTGGGGCGGTTTGCAGCTGAGTGTGAAATGGCCGGGATGAGAGTCAGCACCTCCAAGTCTGAGGCCATGGTTCTCTACTGGAAAATGGTGGATTGCTCCTTCCGGGTTGGGGATGAGTTGTTGCCTCAAGTGAAGGAGTTCAAGTATCTCGGGGACTTGTTCACGAGTGAGGGTAGGATGGAGCAGGAGACTGACAGGCGGATTGGTGCAGCATCAGCAGTAATGCGGACGTTGTACCGGACCGTTGTGGTGAAGAGGGAGCTGAGCTGGAAGGCAAAGATCTCAATTTACCAGTCAATCTTCGTTCCAACCCTCACCTATGGTCATATGCTTTGGGTAGTGACCGGAAATGGTGAGATCGCGGATACAAGCGGCTGAAATGAGTTTCCTCAGTAGGGTGTCTGGGCTCAGCCTTAGAGATAGGGTGAGGAGCTTGGACATCCGGAGGGAGCTCGGAGTAGAACCGCTGCTCCTTCGCGTCGAAAGGAGCCAGTTGAGGTGGTTTGGGCATCTGATTAGGACTCCTCCTGGGCACTTTCTTGGATACGTCCAACTGGGAGGAGACCCCGGGGTAGACCAAGAACTCGCTGGAGGGACTACATGTCCAATTTGGCCTTGGAATGCCTTGGGATCCCCCAGGAGGAGCTGGAGGGCGTTGCTGGGGAGAGGGACGTCTGGAGTGCCCTATTTAGCTTGCTGCCACCGCGACCCGACCCCGGAGAAGCGGCTGAAGATGAATGCTCAGTCCAGTCAGATTTGAACTGACAGTTTTCCTGGTCCACTTTGTGCTTTTTTTGCAGACCATGTCCGTGGTTTAGGACAGTTATTGATTATCTGGGACTTAGCTGGTGAGGGGCTCTCTCTAGTCAAGGACAGTAGAGAGTGTGAAATACATCTTACGTCTACATGCGCTCTACAGCATAGGTCAAGTGTGCGGTGTGGGGTGAGGTCAAAATAGAGCAGCACACACTTAATTTCACGTTATGACAGATGTGTTAGTGCCAATAGGTCGGCTCGGGTCAGACATTTGGCTCTCGCGGGCCAGACATGCCCCGCGGGCTGCTTATTAGGGTTCAGGACCTTACACCATGGATAGACATGGGCCTTCAATTGCCATACTAGCCCTTACACTGATAATCAAATCTCAATACAATTCACATCCCAAAGGAAAACGTCATTCTAAATATCATTATTTCCACCATAAATGGCCTGTATCAGGCGTACATCCAAAACCATAAAAGAGTATGTCTTAAAAAGAAAAAATCATCTCGGGCGTCCGGGTAGTGTAGCAGTCTATTCCGTTGCCTACCAACATGAGAATCACCAGTTCGAATCCCCATGTTACCTCTGGCTTGGTCGGGTGTCCCTACAGACACAACTGGCCGTTGCTGTGGGTGGGAAGCCGGATGTGGGTATGTGTCCTGCTCGCTGCACTAGCGCCTCCTCTGGTCGGTCGGGGCGCCTGCTCAGGGGGGAGGGGGAACTGGGGGGAATAGCGTGATCCTCCCACGTGCTATGTCCCCCAGGTGAAACGCCTCACTGTCAGGTGAAAAGAAGCGACTGGGGACTCCACATGTATGGGAGGAGACATGTGGTAGTCTGCAGCCCTCCCCGGACCAGCAGAGGGGGTGGAGCCGAGACCGGGACGGCTTGGAAGAGTGGGGTAAAAAAGAATGAATGACCACAGAGCGCCAGGTGACGTGATGTGGCGGTACAGGGAATAACACATTGAGACAATGTATTGCAAAGTGCAGGATATTAGAAATGATGGTTGTTTTGTTGTTCTGTTGTTTTCAGAAACAGAAATTAAAGGCATTAAAATAGAATAGTGATATCATTTTCATTTCAAAATCCAATCCAAAATCTGGGTGTGATCCTGGACGATCAACTGTCATTTGCTGCAAACGTTGCATCGGTTGCTCGCTCCTGCAGATTTCTCCTCTATAACATCAGCAGGATTCGCCCATTCCTCACCGACGAGACGGCACAAGTGCTCATCCAGGCTCTGGTCATCTCCCGGCTGGACTACGGCAACTCCCTCCTTGCTGGCGCCCCGGCGTTGGCCATCAGACCTCTGGAGCTTGTTCAGAAAACTGCAGCTCGACTGGTGTTCAACCACCCTAAGTTCTCCCACACAACTCCCCTTCTCATGTCCCTACACTGGCTCCCAGTAGCTGCTCACATCCAGTTTAAGACTCTGGTGCTAGCCTACAGGGCAGTGAAAGGAACAGCTCCTTCCTATCTCCAGACCATGGTCAAGCCCTACACCCCCACCCGACCACTCCGCTCTGCTGCCTCAGGACGCCTGGTTGCCCCGTCGCTCAGAGGCCCCTGCTGCCGATCGACCCGGTCACGGTTCTGTTCTGTCCTGGGCCCACAGTGGTGGACTGAACTCCCCACTGATGTCAGGACAGCAGAGTCGCTGCCCATCTTTCAGCGCAGGTTGAAAACTCACCTCTTCAAGAACTACTACCCTGTTACTTGCTCTTAGCACTTATTGTATTCACTCATTTAGAAAAGAAATACAAATATCTCTTTCTTGTGCTTTTACTTTAGCACTGGTTTTGCTCCTAGATCCTTGTTTAGATGCACTTATGACCTCTGATGACTAGTAGTTCTCCTGATCTCCTACGTTAAACGATGCACTTATTGTAAGTCGCTTTGGACAATAGCGTCGGCTAAAGGACTGGAATGCCATGTCATGTCATGTCATGTCATGTCAGGTCATGTCAGGTCATGTCATGTAAAATCCACAAACGAAAAGGCATTTTTCGTTTTGCTGGTCAGAAAGAGCAGATAAAACATTTATAAAGGACTCTATTTTCCTTCTCGCCTTTGTAATACAGAAAGTGATAATTGTACCTTCTCCTCACAGGAGTGTGGGTTAATAAAATGGTCTGTGAACATATTTCCTACCAGCAATTCTAAAATGGAAGGACTCTGTCTGTCTGTCCCGTGGCGACCGGACGAACAGCGTCGCTCTGCCATTGCAACCCAAATTGTGGTCAGAGGGGGTATTACACCCGAGTTGTCACTGCACTAGTTAGTGACACTCACAGCGTCTCTCTCTCCTCGTGGCTCTGCACGCCCCCGAGGTGCTGAAATATCATTGTCTTAGTCATTTGGTGCCCCCCCCCCCATTTCGGCAAATTGGCTGGTGACCCAACCAATAATATCAATTGTTTTGTACCATCCAATTAAATCACATCATCCCTCCCTCCCTATCCTGTTTTACTCAGATATGTGTCACATTTTTTATATATATAGTAAATACAAACAACAGTGCCGGGGGGTGAGAGCAGTAACACAAATCATTAATCAGCTCACAGAAATGTTGTAAAGGGTACATACATTTATGATTTTAATAGCTTTCCTAGTTTTAGAATATAGAACTGTTGTTACATACTGTTTGATTTCATTTTCAAAAATGAAAAAAGACCGTTTATGATTGGAAAACTTAGATTTATGAATATGTGATTTTGCAAGTAATAAAATCAAATTGATGATAAAATATTGCTTTGCTTTGCCATAATTTTAAGTAAAGAAGCCAAACAATACATTTTCATAGGGGAAATGCGGGATCGATATATTGGGAAATAAACCTACTGACATTTTACCAAAAGTACAAATGTGGGGACAAGACCAAAGTAAATTATATAAATCTTCTGCAACCAGCTGACAAAATGACCGGCCCACATCAATGTCCTTTTTATATGATCGTAGAAATAACTTGGAGGGATACAAACGAAAGCCACTTCCTTAGCCTTATTTATAGTCAGTTATTTAGAAGGTAAGCAGCAGATGTTTCTTCCAGTTCAGGTCTGAAGTAAAATGCTGCCAGTAAGAAACTGCATTTGGAACAGAGACTATTTCTCTTTGAAAGAAAACACATATCACAGTTATTGTTGCTCTTTTTAGAGGAGGAACAGGTCAGACCAACAGCAGTAACAACAGGGTCCAGTGGTAGTAAAGCCAGTTCAGATGCTGCTGAGTTCCTAAGAAGCACTACGACACCAGAAGGGACGGCATCATAACTAAAGCATGGTCCCCTGGTGGTGTAGGAATACCATACTTGTGTAGAAGTTCAGAGTATGACATTAATGTGCCACTAGAGTTGAGGAGCTGATTAACCAGCTCAATTCCAAGGATAAACCAAGAATAAGGATTTGTGTTGATATAATATGTCTCTATTGTTCCATATGTAGTATCTGTGTGTGTGGGGGGGGGGTATGTTTATAAATTAAAGAACAGAAAAGGAGCATTTGTTTATGAAAATTTGACAATTATAAGGGGATCTTTTCAATATTGGAGCTGCAAAGTAAAACAAATTTAAGGCCACCAAGTTTTGAGAGCAAGCAATTGGGAATAAAATTCTAAATTGAAGTCCGGTTTCGAAGAAACCGTTTAATCCAATTTATTTTGAAAATGTCGTTAAGGGTGGAACAGTCAAGGAAGTTCAGGCCACCCATGTTCATGGGAGTTCATTAAGACTGATTTTCGAACATAGTGTATTCTGTTTCTCTACACAAAATTATAAAGCGCATTATCAATGGCCACAGAGGGCTGTTTGTTCACATCCAGCGATAAGGCTGCATAAGTGAGTCGGGATATGCCTTTGCCTTTGTTAGCAAAAGTCTTTCCTCTAATGGATAAATCTCCTTGAAGCCATGGATTTAGTTTATTTTGTACCTTTCCTGTGATAGGGTTGAACTTCAAATCGCATCTCGAGTCTTTGTTTTTGTCAATAACAATTCCAAGGTAAGTGGCCGAATCTTCCACAGGAATGTTAGAGATAGAGGGAACATTACAATTCTTGAGGGTGAGCAGCCACACTTACTGATGTTTAAACAGAGCCCAGAGGCACTAGAAAATGTTTTAACTGTATCAATGGCGACTGAAACCTGTGAAGCACCCTTTAAAGATAAAGTGGTATCGTCAGCCAACTGACTAATAATGATCTTTTTCAGCTATTGTGATACCTTTCAAGGGCCTGGGCTTAATGAAGTCAGAGAGTAATTGAGCACAAATTAGGAACAAATATGGTGAGATGGGACAGCCTTGTCTGAGACCGTGATTTAAGTCAAATCTAGGAGAGGTGCCTGTGTACAATTTAATTGAACAATTTGCATGCTTATACTTGGTCTTGATAGCTGCACAAAAGTAAGGCCCAAAACCAAATTTCTCCAAGGCCTGAAATATAAAGTTGTGTTACGACTGTGTCTAATGCCTTGCAGAAATCTAGAAACCAAATAAAACTATCATCACTGCAAAGATCAGCATAGTCAATAAGGTCAAGAACAAGCCTGATGTCATTAGATATACTATGTCTATGCCTCGTAAAACCAGTTCAGGTTTCATCAATAATGTGGTCCAAAACAGCTTTTATTCTGTTGGCGAAAGTCCGAGCCAGGAGTTTGTCATCATTATCAAGCAGGCAGATTGGACGCCAGTTGTCAATGTAAAGCAGATCTTTCCTAGGCTTTGGAATTGGGGTTAAAAGTCCTTGAGATAAAGTGGGAGCAAGGGTTTGATTTTCAATGCTTTCTATAAACGCACCGTGGAGGAAGGGGGTGAGTTGCTCTGCAAAAGCAATATAAAATTCGGATGTTAAGCCATCAACCCCTGGAGACTTGCTGGGTTTTAGGTGAGGATATGTGTCACATTATAGAATAAAGATACGCTCTGAATGACGTATCACGGTGTTTTTAACCTCCCGTCTCTCCTCCATCCAGGGATCTTCTGCACAATCTCTCTGTGCACGTACGCCGCCAGCGTGTCCTACGACCTGTCCAGAAACCCGCCCTTCATCTACGGCCTGCCAGGTGATGTGGACCACGGCTACAGCTGGTCCATCTGCTGCGCTTGGGTCAGCCTGGGCCTCAGCGCCGCCTCTGGCTGCCTCTGCACCGCCTACCCCTTCCTGAACCGTGCCGAAGGCCAGCCCTCCAAAACCGCACGCGAGTCCTCAGTGTGAACGAGACCAACGCGAGAGGGAACGTGTCAATCAAACACGTCCTTGTGACGGATGGGGGCGGGACCACCCTCGCAGCCCGTGCTTGCTTGAGGAACCGTTTCCGGAAGAGAAACGGATGTAGGTGGTGTTGAAGAGGATTTGAGTTGACTGCCGCCCTGCTGGAAGGGAAGAGAACTGCTGCTTGTTTGTGTTCAACAAATTGAGTTTTTTCTCTCTAGAGTGAGTGTGCTGCGATGAGAAGTGGGGCTTTTAATTTGAAAACAGAGCACCTTCTGTTGGCTTTATCTACACTGTGGTGGTGTCTAAGGGATGTAACTAAATGTACGGCCGTATGATTACAACACACACACACACACACACACACACACACACACACACACACACACACACACACACACTAGAACCTGTCAGCAGGTTCCATGGAGCAGGAATGTTAATGCGGTGATGTTGGAGCAGTGATACTCTATTAGCCTAATGGACCCTTACAGTATTTTTCAGGGGCAAGTGAGAAATGTGTTTTTGAACTTGATAATTAAAACGGTTTAAGTTAGCGTGTTGTAAACATTCACCACTAAACACAACTTGTTCAGTCCAGAATTTGTTCAAGAAAACCAGACAAGAACCCAACGTCGCCTCCTTGGTCCATTTAAGTCAAAGACATCAGTTTATCCTGTACTAACAACTAATATCCAATTGTTGAGCTATGCTAACACCCAAATATTGGGAAAAAAATCTTAAATGTAGCACAAAAGTTTGACATTTGTTTGTTGAGTTGGATCAGCTGACATGTGAATAAAGAGATTGTGTGAACAGCTTTAAGAAGAGGTTTTAAATGTTCTTAGCTTGGGCCAATCCATGGTAACCCCGTCAAATCCATGGCAACCCCATCAAATCCCTGGCAACCCCATCACTTATTTCAAAAGGAAAACATTTAACTGACTAAAACCAGCTAACAGCAAATAATTTGACAAGTATGACAAGCAATTGTCATTGTGCAGTTTTCTGACTTCTGATAGGTCCGTGGTGATGTCCTGCATGATGAGTGAGAGCAGGCAGTGTGCAGGAAGTGTGTAGACAGTGTGCAGGAAGTGTGTAGACATGTCTGTGAATGTTCTCATTCATCCAGGTCGTCATGGTTCTCCAAAGGAGGTGAATCAAGTGCAACTGGACTTGGTATATATCCGTGAAGACGTTTCGCCTCTCATCCAAGAGGCTTCCTCAGTTCGTGCCTTTCTGACTAGACCAAGCTAGTCTGACTAGACCAAGCTAGTCTGACTAGACCAAGCTAGTCTGACTGGCTGCTGATGAGACTCAGAATGTATCCTCTAGGAGTCGTTGTCAGAGCTATTGATATGCGTGACTCTTTGTGATCCAATGTTAAGCAGCGACGGTCGTTGGGGGTGTTAGTTTCGACTTCATTAGTGCTCCATTCAGCGGTCATGAGAGTGGTTGGAGCCGTTAGTGAGCGACTGTTGTTCTTGGAGGCTAGGCTTCTTGAGTCTCCTGGGTAGAGATGAAAGGACGGCATTGTAAGTGGGAGATAGGTGGTGTCACAGACCTCCAAACACCGCATCCCGGTATACTTCAAACCCAGCAACACACTCCAACAAAGACTGGTTCATCCCAAAGACCGTGTACCACACACCCAGAAAAGCAGTATGGTGTATGCTGTACAGTGCAACGAGGACTGCACTGACCTATACATAGGAGAAACCATACAACCACTAAGACTCAGCAGTCTATCTACACCTAAAGGAGAAGACACACTCTTTCGAGGACAGCAACGTACACATTTTAGACAGAGAAGATAGATGGTTTGAAAGAGGGGTGAAGGAAGCCATCTATGTGAAACTGGAAAAACCATCCCTCAACAGAGGAGGAGGTCTGTTGCACTTGATTCAATTCCTTTGGATAGTGTGCAGACAGTGTCCAGACTGTGCAGACAGTGTGCAGACAGTGTGCAGGCAGTGTGCAGGTAGTGTGCAGGCAGTGTGCAGGCAGTGTGCAGGCAGTGTGCAGACAGTGTGCAGGCAGTGTGTAGGTAGTGTGCAGGTAGTGTGCAGACAGTGTGCAGACAGTGTGCAGGTAGTGTGCAGGCAGTGTGCAGGTAGTGTGCAGGCAGTGTGCAGGTAGTGTGCAGGTAGTGTGCAGGCAGTGTGTAGACAGTGTGCAGGCAGTGTGCAGGTAGTGTGCAGGTAGTGTGCAGGCAGTGTGCAGGTAGTGTGCAGGTAGTGTGCAGGCAGTGTGTAGACAGTGTGCAGGCAGTGTGCAGGTAGTGTGCAGGTAGTGTGCAGGCGGTGTGTAGACAGTGTGCAGACAGTGTGCAGCCGGTGTGTAGGCAGTGTGCAGGCGGTTTGCAGGTGTAAAAGCCCTGAAAAGGGGGTATTTGTATTACAGATACACGGACACAAACTTTCCTCGGGTCACGCCTGTAATGACTCAAACCTTAACGCAGCAACAACTTACCGTAGCGAATTCGGGGGGGGGGCAGGGGGGACAGCCGGGAACCGTCGCAGCCAGGACGTGAACCGGATCTCCCGCACCACGGGCGACTAGTTTAACCAGTCGACTAAAGGGTCCGACCCGTTAGCCAAGGGCTAGCGAGTCTAGTTATCTGTGGTCGTTACCCAACAATCAAAACATACTGCGGCAATTCACAAAATGAACTGCGATAACGCAGCTCATTTGCATATGTTGTGCTGGTAACACTAACTCACACTTAATAAGCTACAACGCTGACAGTCCCCTGAATTAGTAACACACACTTCGGCAAACATACACACAGAGTAGTCTACAAGCCACAGCGGCCGCTGTATGGTTTTCCCTCCACACTACTCTGTAGGTTAGCATGGTTAGCTTATTCGGTGTCGTTAGCATTACAGGAAGTTAGCATGGTTAGCTTATTCGTCGTCGTTAGCATTATAGGAAGTTAGCATGTTAGCTTATTCGTTGTCGTTAGCATTACAGGAAGTTAGCATGGTTAGCTTATTCGTCGTCATTAGCATTACAGGAAGTGTTAGCTTATTCGTCGTCACGTAATTACTCCACAATACACAATACCGATACTTTCCTGCGCACATACACACATTTAACGAACACACCTGCGGACATGAACTGTGTATCTGAAGGGACTCGTACCTGGAAAGGGAGTATTTGTATTACAGATGCACGGACACAAGCTTTCCTCCGGTCACGTCTGTAATGACTGAGGGCAGGAAGCGAGGTGTCCCTTAACGTGGCTCAACAGCTCTACACTCCTCCTGCTGGAACCCGCTCGTAACTGCACCTACTCAGTACTGCTGGAGTGAGGGTGATATTATCAACACAAAACATATGGAAACACAGGAATTATTACTCTCAAACTGCTGCAGCTGACAACAAACATTTTAAACACAAGATAAAATATAACATGAAAATGACGGTAATGAACATTATTCCATCAGTCACAGGCAGTGTGCAGACAGTGTGTAGGAAGTGTGCAGGAAGTGTGCAGGCAGTATGCAGGAAGTGTGTAGACAGTGCAGGAAGTGTGTAGACAGTGTGCATGAAGTGCGCACACAGTGTGCGGGCAGTATGCAGGACGTTTGCTGACAGTGTGCAGGCAGTGTGCAGGAAGTGTGCAGACAGTGTGCAGACAGTGTGCAGACAGTGTGCATGAAGTGCGCACACAGTGTGCGGGCAGTATGCAGGACGTGTGCTGACAGTGTGCAGGCAGCGTGCAGGAAGTGTGTAGAAGGTGTGCAGACAGTGTGCAGACAGTGTGCAGGAAGTGTGCAGACAGTGTGCAGACAGTGTGCAGACAGTGTGCAGACAGTGTGCAGGAAGTGTGCAGACAGTGTGCAGACAGTGTGCAGACAGTGTGCAGGAAGTGTGCAGACAGTGTGCAGACAGTGTGCAGACAGTGTGCATGCAGTGTGCAGGAAGTGTGCAGACAGTGTGCAGACAGTGTGCAGACAGTGTGCAGACAGTGTGCAGGAAGTGTGCAGACAGTGTGCAGACAGTGTGCAGACAGTGTGCAGGCAGTGTGCAGGAAGTGTGCAGACAGTGTGCAGACAGTGTGCAGACAGTGTGCAGACAGTGTGCAGGAAGTGTGCAGACAGTGTGCAGACAGTGTGCAGACAGTGTGCAGGCAGTGTGCAGGAAGTGTGCAGACAGTGTGCAGACAGTGTGCAGACAGTGTGCAGACAGTGTGCAGGAAGTGTGCAGACAGTGTGCAGACAGTGTGCAGGCAGTGTGCAGGAAGTGTGCAGACAGTGTGCAGACAGTGTGCAGACAGTGTGCAGGAAGTGTGCATGCAGTGTGCAGGAAGTGTGCAGACAGTGTGCAGACAGTGTGCAGACAGTGTGCAGACAGTGTGCAGGAAGTGTGCAGACAGTGTGCAGACAGTGTGCAGACAGTGTGCAGGCAGTGTGCAGGAAGTGTGCAGACAGTGTGCAGACAGTGTGCAGACAGTGTGCAGACAGTGTGCAGGAAGTGTGCAGACAGTGTGCAGACAGTGTGCAGACAGTGTGCAGGCAGTGTGCAGGAAGTGTGCAGACAGTGTGCAGACAGTGTGCAGACAGTGTGCAGACAGTGTGCAGACAGTGTGCAGGAAGTGTGCAGACAGTGTGCAGACAGTGTGCAGACAGTGTGCAGGCAGTGTGCAGGAAGTGTGCAGACAGTGTGCAGACAGTGTGCAGACAGTGTGCAGACAGTGTGCATGCAGTGTGCAGGAAGTGTGCAGGAAGTGTGAAGACAGTGTACAGGAAGTGTGCAGCCAGTGTGCAGGCAGTGTGCAGACAGTGTGCAGGCAGTGTGCAGGAAGTGTGCAGACAGTGTGCAGGCAGTGTGCAGGAAGTGTGCAGACAGTGTGCAGGCAGTGTGCAGGCAGTGTTCAGGCAGTGTACAGGAAGTGTGCAGCCAGTGTGCAGGCAGTGTGCAGACAGTGTGCAGGGAGGTAGCGCTGACTGAGCTTACATGCTAGCTTAGGACAATAGTGTAACAGTGTAACGACCACGGATGACTAAACTAGCTAGCCCTTGGCTAACGGGTTGGACCCTTTGGTTGACCGGTTATCTCAGTTGCCCGGGATGCGGGCAACGCAGGTCCGATTCCCGGCTGCCCCTTGAATTCCCGCTACAATACTATTCTTTATTGATCATTTACAAATTGTGTAATTGTCATACTGCAGGGGTTTCTGGTTGTGCAGAGTTTTTAGTTAAGACCTACCTAAAAAATGTAAAAGCTGCATTAAAAATATTAAAGTATTTGGGGGGAAAGCTACACATAATACTGCTACTCAGGAGGAAAAAACAGAACAGCGGATCTGCAACGTTAACATTTTTGCTTCACCCAGTTTCTCAAATATTTGAGGGAATTTTAAGGGCAGTGTCGTCGTCAACACAAGGCCCAGAAAGTGTCTTCATGATGGGATAATGTGCCAGGTTCGCCATGCTACATTAGTGTGGGTTACATTCATTTGTAAGTAGCTTGTTAGACTAAAGGCCATGCTTTGTTTTTGATCCATGTTAGGATTTTTCTATCTTCAAATATACTTTCGTTGAAATTCCCACATTTCACAGCAACCCACAGTTTAGAGAAATGACTTGGTCTGGTTTCCAGGCTGGAAAGGTGCTGCTCAGGACGTCAGTATATTTCACCCAGTCCACTATCTCAGGAACGTTTCTCTGGTTTCAGATCAGAGAGGCGTCTTTCTAACCACCCAGTCAACCCCCCCCCCCCACACACACACACACACACTTTCCTGCCAGGGAACGAGGACTGGGTCCATGTAGGAGGACCTGTTTCTAATGCGGATTACAAACCTGTTAAGCCCTGCTGATTCGCTCACTACTGTGACTACCGACATGACCAGCCGCTGTGACTACTGACATGACCAGCAGCTGTGACTACCGACATGACCAGCCGCTGTGACTACCGACATGACCAGTCACTGTGACTACTGACATGATCAGCCGCTGTGACTACTGACATGACCAGCCGCTGTGACTACTGACATGACCAGCCGCTGTGACTACCGACATGACCAGCTACTGTGACTACTGACATGACCAGTCACTGTGACTACTGACATGACCAGTCGCTGTGACTACTGACATGACCAGCTACTGTGACTACTGACATGACCAGTCACTGTGACTACTGACATGATCAGCCGCTGTGACTACTGACATGACCAGCCGCTGTGACTACTGACATGACCAGCCGCTGTGACTACTGACATGACCAGCCACTGTGACTACCGACATGACCAGCAGCTGTGACTACTGACATGACCAGCCGCTGTGACTACTGACATGACCAGTCACTGTGACTACTGACATGACCAGCCGCTGTGACTACTGACATGACCAGCCGCTGTGACTACTGACATGACCAGTCACTGTGACTACTGACATGACCAGTCACTGTGACTACTGACATGACCAGCAGCTGTGACTACTGACATGACCAGCCACTGTGACTACTGACATGACCAGCAGCTGTGACTACTGACATGACCAGCCGCTGTGACTACTGACATGACCAGTCACTGTGACTACCGACATGACCAGCCGCTGTGACTACTGACATGACCAGCAGCTGTGACTACTGACATGACCAGCAGCTGTGACTACTGACATGACCAGCCACTGTGACTACTGACATGACCAGCAGCTGTGACTACTGACATGACCAGCCACTGTGACTACTGACATGACCAGCTGCTGTGACTACTGACATGAGACTACCGACATGATCAGCTACTGTAACTACTGACATGACCAGCCACTGTGACTACTGACATGACCAGCCGCTGTGACTACTGACATGACCAGCCGCTGTGACTACCGACATGACCAGCCGCTGTGACTACCGACATGACCAGTCGCTGTGACTACCGACATGACCAGCCGCTGTGACTACTGACATGACCAGTCGCTGTGACTACTGACATGACTACTGACATGATCAGCCGCTGTGACTACTGACATGATCAGCAGCTGTGACTACTGACATGACTACTGACATGATCAGCCGCTGTGACTACTGACATGACTACTGACATGATCAGCCGCTGTGACTACTGACATGATCAGCAGCTGTGACTACTGACATGACTACTGACATGATCAGCCACTGTGACTACTGACATGATCAGCCACTGTGACTACTGACATGACCAGCCGCTGTGACTACTGACATGACCAGCCGCTGTGACTACTGACATGACCAGCTACTGTGACTACTGACATGATCAGCCGCTGTGACTACTGACATGACCAGCCACTGTGACTACTGACATGACCAGCCACTGTGACTACTGACATGACCAGCCGCTGTGACTACTGACATGACCAGCCGCTGTGACTACTGACATGACCAGCTACTGTGACTACTGACATGATCAGCCGCTGTGACTACTGACATGACTACTGACATGACTACTGACATGATCAGCCACTGTGACTACTGACATGATCAGCCACTGTGACTACTGACATGACCAGCAGCTGTGACTACTGACATGACCAGCCACTGTGACTAATGACATGATCAGCCGCTGTGACTACTGACATGATCAGCCACTGTGACTACTGACATGATCAGCCACTGTGACTACTGACATGACCAGCCACTGTGACTACTGACATGATCAGCCACTGTGACTACTGACATGATCAGCCACTGTGACTACTGACATGACCAGCCACTGTGACTACTGACATGACCAGCCACTGTGACTACTGACATGATCAGCCACTGTGACTACTGACATGACCAGCCACTGTGACTACTGACATGACCAGCCACTGTGACTACTGACATAATCAGCCGCTGTGACTACTGACATGACCAGCCGCTGTGACTACTGACATGACCAGCTACTGTGACTACTGACATGATCAGCCGCTGGGACTACTGACATGACCAGCCACTGTGACTACTGACATGACCAGCCGCTGTGACTACTGACATGACCAGCCACTGTGACTACTGACATGACCAGCCGCTGTGACTACTGACATGACCAGCCGCTGTGACTACTGACATGATCAGCCGCTGTGACTACTGACATGACCAGCCACTGTGACTACTGACATGATCAGCCACTGTGACTACTGACATGACCAGCCACTGTGACTACTGACATGATCAGCCACTGTGACTACTGACATGATCAGCCACTGTGACTACTGACATGACCAGCCACTGTGACTACTGACATGACCAGCCGCTGTGACTACTGACATGACCAGCCGCTGTGACTACTGACATGACCAGCCGCTGTGACTACTGACATGACCAGCCGCTGTGACTACTGACATGACCAGCCACTGTGACTACTGACATGACCAGCCACTGTGACTACTGACATGACCAGCCGCTGTGACTACTGACATGACCAGCCGCTGTGACTACTGACATGACCAGCTACTGTGACTACTGACATGATCAGCCGCTGTGACTACTGACATGACTACTGACATGACTACTGACATGATCAGCCACTGTGACTACTGACATGATCAGCCACTGTGACTACTGACATGACCAGCAGCTGTGACTACTGACATGACCAGCCACTGTGACTAATGACATGATCAGCCGCTGTGACTACTGACATGATCAGCCACTGTGACTACTGACATGATCAGCCACTGTGACTACTGACATGACCAGCCACTGTGACTACTGACATGATCAGCCACTGTGACTACTGACATGATCAGCCACTGTGACTACTGACATGACCAGCCACTGTGACTACTGACATGACCAGCCACTGTGACTACTGACATGATCAGCCACTGTGACTACTGACATGACCAGCCACTGTGACTACTGACATGACCAGCCACTGTGACTACTGACATAATCAGCCGCTGTGACTACTGACATGACCAGCCGCTGTGACTACTGACATGACCAGCTACTGTGACTACTGACATGATCAGCCGCTGGGACTACTGACATGACCAGCCACTGTGACTACTGACATGACCAGCCGCTGTGACTACTGACATGACCAGCCACTGTGACTACTGACATGACCAGCCGCTGTGACTACTGACATGACCAGCCGCTGTGACTACTGACATGATCAGCCGCTGTGACTACTGACATGACCAGCCACTGTGACTACTGACATGATCAGCCACTGTGACTACTGACATGACCAGCCACTGTGACTACTGACATGATCAGCCACTGTGACTACTGACATGATCAGCCACTGTGACTACTGACATGACCAGCCACTGTGACTACTGACATGACCAGCCGCTGTGACTACTGACATGACCAGCCGCTGTGACTACTGACATGACCAGCCGCTGTGACTACTGACATGACCAGCAGCTGTGACTACTGACATGACCAGCCGCTGTGACTACTGACATGACCAGCCGCTGTGACTACTGACATGACCAGCAGCTGTGACTACTGACATGACCAGCCACTGTGACTACTGACATGACCAGCCACTGTGACTACTGACATGACCAGCCGCTGTGACTACTGACATGACCAGCTACTGTGACTACTGACATGATCAGCCGCTGTGACTACTGACATGACCAGCCACTGTGACTACTGACATGACCAGCCACTGTGACTACTGACATGACCAGCCGCTGTGACTACTGACATGACCAGCTACTGCAAGTTCTGTTCACCAGTCGAGACTTAGTAGATTAAATGCACATTATTATGCGGATTTTGTACGTTTGAGGACTAGAAGGTGAGTTAAACATTATGGACATTGGGGGCGTCCGGGTAGCGTGGCGGTCTATTCCGTTGCCTACCAACACAGGAATTGCTGGTTCGAATCCCCGTGTTACCTCCGGCTTGGTCGGGCGTCCCTACAGACACAATTGGCCGTGTCTCCGGGTGGGAAGCCGGATGTGGGTAGGTGTCCTAGTCGCTGCACTAGCGCCTCCTCTGGTCGGTCGGTCGGGGCGCCTGTTCGGGGGGGAGAGGGGAAATAGCGTGACCCTCCCACGCGCTACGTCCCCCTGGTGAAACTCCCCACTGTCAGGTGAAAAGAAGCGGCTGGTGACTCCACATGTATGGGAGGAGGCATGTGGTAGTCTGCAGCTCTCCCTGGATCAGCAGAGGGGGTGGAGCAGAGACCGGGACGGCTCGGAGGAGTGGGGTAATTGGATGAGTGTAATTGGAGAGAAAAAGCCCCCCCCCCAAAACAAAAACAAACGTTATGGACACATTCAGGGGCAGGAAAGGGAGGTGTGTTAGGGATATGTGCATATTACCACTTCCGTCTGCAGGGTGTGTGGTGCAGATGGGGGTGGTTGGGAACCAAGACCTGGAACAAGCTGCAACCCCAGACAGACAGACAGACAGGCAGGCAGGCAGACAGACAGACAGACAGACAGACAGACAGGCAGACAGACAGGCAGACAGACAGGCAGACAGACAGACAGACAGACAGACAGGCAGGCAGGCAGACAGGCAGACAGACAGACAGACAGACAGACAGACAGACAGGCAGACAGACAGACAGACAGGCAGACAGACAGACAGACAGACAGGCAGGCAGACAGACAGACAGGCAGACAGACAGACAGACAGACAGGCAGGCAGACAGACAGACAGGCAGACAGACAGGCAGGCAGGCAGACAGACAGGCAGGCAGGCAGGCAGGCAGACAGACAGACAGGCAGACAGACAGGCAGACAGACAGACAGGCAGGCAGGCAGACAGGCAGGCAGGCAGACAGACAGACAGACAGACAGGCAGGCAGACAGACAGACAGGCAGACAGACAGGCAGACAGACAGACAGACAGACAGGCAGGCAGGCAGACAGACAGACAGGCAGGCAGACAGACAGACAGACAGACAGGCAGACAGACAGACAGACAGGCAGACAGGGTGTTATCAGTGAGAACAGGTGTGCTGACCGGTTCTGCAGAACCATGTTTGCAGATGGCGGAGGCTGACCACTCAGGTGTTCAGCAGCCGTCCCCTGGAGAACGGAACAAGGAAGAGAGGGCGGCGGGTTTTGGTTCCATCTCTTCTCTCAGAGTAACGCCTGGGTCGGAACCGGACCCCGAACCTCCGACACCTCAGCGACCATCCTGATGTTGAACTTCAGCTTCAGATTAAAGCTGACGTCAGAGTGATCTTCATCTCTTATGAACGTTACAGAACACAAAATCCACACAGGAGAACTGGAATCAAACCCACAACCCTCTGACCGTCAGACACACAAATACAGAGAAACTGCAAACTCTGGTTTCAAACTTTTATTTTCAGCCACACAACATGAACCAAATCGGATCATTACAGTTTTGTGTCTCCTGTGACTCAATATTTCCTTATGTGCACAAAAATAAATCAAGACAGCCCAAATATAAGAAACACGTTCAAACCAAAAACCGGAACCAAACACGTTTAACAGACAAGCCTGTAAAATCTGTAGAATCCACCAGAGGGCGCTAAGTCGCCACAGAGCAGCATCCTGGGAATCCCTCAAAAACAAAGTGGGAGCACAGCTAACACGTTAGCTTGTGTTACCTGTAACGGCCATGGTACACAGACCACGTGATCAAAGGAAAAAGGGCCAAAACGGAACCAGAGAAAACATGAAATCCTTAAATCCCGGCGTGTCAGAGCAGCAGCAGTACATACAGCCAAACACTGAGAGTAATTATCACAGTAATTATCGTCATAGTTATTACACTGGTATGGACAGACTTCTGCATGATGGTTGACTCTGTGATCAGCAGGATGAACGCAACACTAATACTGGTATTAAATACTAGTAGCAACACCAGTACCGAAGTCTCTAGAGAGTGCACAGCGTATATGAGGTCTATAGACTAGTGTTAACAAGGACTTGGACACCAGTTGCACTACCACATTGTGACCAGATGAGTTGCTCCGTAGCAGAATTTAGCCTACGCGTATCAGCGAACAGAAGAGGACCTCCAGGTGATGGCTGTGAAACTGCTGCTACACCAACTGAACACCGCAGGAACACAAAGGTTTGCTTATAAACAGCTGAAACGTGAGGCGGGAACCCCTCCTCTCAGGAAACCCGTGTTCCAGAACTAAATCAGCGGACGGGCTCCTGTGAATAGGGAGAAAGAGGTGAAGCTAGACGAACGACCTTCAGCATTAACAGTCACCATGTTGTTCAGAGACACAAGACACACACAGGGTCACCAGCAGCAGAGTAAGAGCTCCTGTAGAGAGGGACCACGTAGACGCACCGAGCACCACGCAGCAGGACGCGAGAACATCAGGACCAACGTGACCACGCTCCAACAGGCCACCGTCTCCTTTACCGAGCACCGAGGCCCGCTGTGCAGCCGGCCCAACCCCATAACAAGAGGCCCGCTGAGTTGTCGGTGCCAGTTTTAACAATGCTAACAAGGAATAAGAAGGTTGATCAGGCAGGAGTCAGAAAAGCAGCAGTATGTCCAGATCTTTACAAAAGGACCGTTGTCTTGTGAAGGTGCACCAGGCAGACTGACCTGGCAGCTGACACGGTGCGCACCACTGCTGTTCATAGTGTCACATGAAAATATTCAATAACAAGAATTACAATAATGATAACAATAAAAAATACATGTGAGCAGGTTTTTTCTGGACCTCTGAAGAAAGTGGACATCAGACAGACAGACAGACAGACAGACAGGAAAGCAGAAGTAGTACACCCGTCTTAAACAGTGTCAGCCAGGACAGCGTTGATTGTTTAACCGTCCTATAATCAAGTTCTTTTAATCAAGTTCTTTTAATCAAGTGGTTTTAATGAAGTTCTTTTAATCAAGTGGTTTTAGTGAAGTGGTTTTAGCTGGAGTCATCTGGCTTCATCCCCTCCCAGACTTCTGGATGAGGCTCTAGAACCTACGGTTCTGCATGTGCTGGTGTTACTGGACCAGTGTGTGTGCTGTGCAGGTAGTGGTGAGCTGAGGTGGTCTGAGCTCCATCCAGACTGAATGAGAGTCAGCAGGGCTGTGGTGTCAGAACCTTTCCCACCGCAAAAACACAACAACAACAACAACAACAAATCATCAGCCAGGACTCGTGTTTGCATCTTAAGTCTATGACGGTAACGGCCAACACACCTTCAACATGTTTTCAAGATCAAACCAACAACCCACCCATGCAAAGTTGACCTGAAGTGAAGCCTGTTCATGTGGTTCTACAGGAGGACCTGGTGTCAACCCCACCTGGACAAACACACAACCTGACATGTATTGTTCAACATCTAGAACATGTGAGGATTCTGTTGGTCAAGATGTTTCCGTTCCCCTTGACAAAAAGCAAAGCAGATAAACAGAAGGATGACTCGCTTGGATCAGATCCTTGAAAATAACCGCTCACATTTTCACACTGAAAATTCTCCCCGAGCCCGAGCTCTCAATATGGCTCCTTGTGTTTCATGTAGAATCTCGTTAAAAGGTATGTTGGCAAACAAATGTACAAGACACCAGGTACCCTGCCGATGTCTGGATCTGGTGGCCTCCCCTCCATCTTACTGAAGTTCTGTCTATCAGTAAAACAGGCATTTTACAACAGAGTTCCCTTCATATCGATGAGGCAGAGGTAAGGTATTGAAAAGTAAAGGGATCTTGCTCCTCATCGTACTACTAACCCAAACCCTGATCCTGACTGCAGGCCTGTTGGAAACAAGCCTGGATTCTGTAGTCACCAACAATATGACGGCTTTACCAGATCCACCAGAACTCATCACACATTTCTAGTTTTGTAGAAACCAACACATGACCTTCCTCTCTGATTGTTGCCAAACAACCAGACAGACACCTCTGCTTCTGTTCTCCTCCTGCTCTCCATTATTCAGCAGGATGCTGTTTTTAATCCAGCTGGGGCGCTATGCGTTCACACACTGATATGACATACGACTCTTATGAGACACATTTTACAGATGGACAGCCCTGGGACTCGGGATCCAAACTCATCTGACCACACAGCTCCGATGTCAAATTGGGGAAATGAGTGTCAGTAAAGCAGAGGTCCATGATGTCATAATGAGCAAGCTGAGAACTCGCTGAGGCTCTTTTGTTAACTCTATGTTTCAAACCTTTTATTTTGCAACCTCACTGCAGTTATTTAATTTCGCGTAGCTTCAGTGTGATAGGGACAGGATCCTGTGATGTGACAAACAGCCTGGAGGTCTACAATGTGTTTCAGCAGTCGACGGTCCACAGCTTGACTTCTGCTTCTCCATCAATCACCAAGGTTGTTCACGGTCCTTCATACGATGAAGGTCACAGTCATTAAATAGAAAACATACAGGGTCACGACAAACAGAAACATGAGGGAGAACAGGAAGGTTCTGAGACGGAGGAAAGTGTCCGGTTTGAGCAGTCCGGGTCTCCTGCAGGTCACTGATGAAGGAACTGACGTCTCGGGGGGATTCCAATGTTTGGCAGCCATCAGATAGCAGGCAGTGAGGATGGGAAAGGGAATTATACCAGGAAAGAACTCTGAAAATGTATCAAAACCTTCAGGACATTGTCAGCACTGTTAGGTTTCAGCCAGGACCCTGAAGAATTGACCAGAACCCTTTAGAATATTTCCAGGGCTTTTAGGAAACTGTCCGGACCTTATGGAATCCTCCAGACCCCTGAGGAATCTGTCAGAGTTGGTTTTGAAGTGCTGAAGGCTGTTGTGTTGAAGGTGGTTTTGTGGTCAGGTTAGAATCCCGGTACGTGACAGTAGGCCTCCAGAGAGGAAAAAACTATGTACATAAGCCATAGGCTGAAGAACAGGCAGCTGGTCAGGACCTTTGGTGTTCTTGGCCCACCTAGCTCGCCCCCGATCTCAGGTCGACGCCGGTACATCAGCACAGCCACGCAGATGAAGGCGAAGACGGTGAAGAGTGTTACGGAGAAGGCCAGTGTGCCCGGATCAACCCGGAACAAGCGACCCTGGGATTGGTGGTAGATGGCGGCTATGGACCATGCCACGCCAATCCCCAGGAAGACATTCACGGCATTACTTCCTGTTACGTTGCCGATGGATGCGTCAGCATACTGGTCCTGGATTGCTGCTACCTTACTGGCAAATGTGTCTTCAGGAGACAGAGGAGAAGGTGTTAAAGTGTGTGTGTATGTATGTGTGTGTGTGTGTGTGTGTGTGTGTGTGTATATAGTATACATATCAGACCTGGTACCGACGTTCCGAGGGCGACAAACACCACGGCGGTGACCGAGTCTTTGAGTCCAACAGTGCAGCCGAAGTGAGATGCCAGGTCTCCAATCACTGCCGTCAGGAGGCCGATCACCGAGATGGATACCACGAAACATGCCCAGCCGTTCCAGTAATCCGTCGGAGGAACCAAGGCGAACAGAACCTTCCAGAAGACAGTAAGGAAGTGCATGACGTAGTCGAAACAAGACGGGAGTTTCTCTTCGCCGCAGTCATCGTCGTCATCATCACCTGAGGGGGAGAAGAGGAACAAATACTCATTCTGAAGTTTTATCAACAGGAGCTCTAGAGTAAACACTCCTCACAGTGGTACCAACCAGTATTACCAACGCTCAACACTAGAGGGAGTAGCATACCTATTTGTTAATTTAAATTCTCTGTGTTTCACGATGACTTTTAAAGTTTAGAAACTGCTCTCCTGCTGGCCCTGACCTGAGGTTGAAATCTGGATAATGGCAGAAAATATCGCACGACCACAGAGTGACAGCAACCGATAAGCAAAGAGGGTTGAATCAGTTCATCTGGACACAAAGCTTATTGACAGAAACTTTTCAGATGAGAGATGAAATGTTCCTGCCAACGAGCGTTGTGTCCAGATGAACTGATTCAACCCGCTTTGATTTTCATACCTGGATTACTGAGAATACTTCCAGACAGCAACCAATACTGTTTTACACCGTGTTGTTAGTGATCAGCTTATTGGCTGCGTCGTTGTATTTATTCATTTAAACCGATTGGCAAACACCAGTGCTGGAGTGATGATATATGCTTTCGTTTTGTAACAAAAAATACAGGCATGAGGAATGGAGCTTTTACCGCGGCTGCTGGTCTGATGTACGTCATTGTGACAACAGACCACCAGGAAAAGCCTCCAGCCCACAAACACAGAACAAGTTCATCACAAACTCTCCAACCGGAGGTAAGAGGACTGTAGTGCAGATGAAATGAGATTCTACTGTCAGCTGAACTTGTGTGAGAAATTACATCTCCCATCTCATCTCATCATCAGCCTCTTCTCCGGGGTCGGGTGGCGGTGGCAGCAAGCTAAGTAGGGCACTCCAGACGTCCCTCTCCCCAGCAACACCCTCCAGCTCCTCCTGGGGGATCCTAAGGCGTTCCCAGGCCAGACTGGACATGTAGTCCCTCCAGCGAGTTCTGGGTCTACCCCGGGGTCTCCTCCCAGTTGGACGTGCCCCGTAAACCTCCAAAGGAAGGCGCCCAGGAGGCATCCTAATCAGGTGCCCAAACCACCGCAACTGGCTCCTTTGGATGCAAAGGAGCGGCGGCTCTACTCCGAGCTCCCTCCGGACGTCCAAGCTCCTCACCCTATCTCTAAGGCTGAGCCCAGACACCCTACGGGGGAAACTAATTTCAGCCGCTTGTATCCGCGATCTCACCCTTTCGGTCACTACCCAAAGCTCATGACCATAGGTGAGGGTTGGAACGAAGATTGACTGGTAAATTGAGAGCTTTGCCTTCCGGCTCAGCTCCCTCTTCACCACAACGGTCTGGTACAACGTCCACATTACTGCTGATGCTGCACCAATCCACCTGTCAATCTCCCGCTCCATCCTACCCTCACTCATAAACAAGATCCCGAGATACTTGAACTCCTTCACTTGAGGCAGCAACTCATCCCCAACCTGGAGGGAGCAATCCACCATTTTCCGGTAGAGAACCACGGCCTCAGACTTGGAGGTGCTGACTCTCATCCCGGCCATTTCACACTCAGCTGCAAACCGCCCCAGTGCGCTGGAGGTCACGTTCTGATGGAGCCAACAGAACCACATCATCTGAGAAGAGCAGAGATGCAATTCTGAGGTTCCCAAAACGGACACACTCCTCACCTTGGCTGCTCCTTGAGATCCTGTCCATGAATATCACAAACCGAATAGGAGACAAGGGACAACCTTGGCGGAGTCCCACACCCACCGAAAACGTGTTTGACTTTGTGCCGAGAATGCGGACACAGCTCTCACTTTGGTTATACAAGGACCGGAGGGCTTGTAGCAACTGCCCCGGTACCCCATACTCCCGCAGTACCCCCCACAGAGTGCCCCGGGGTACACGGTCGTAAGCCTTCTCCAAGTCCACAAAACACATGTAGACTGGCTGGTCAAACTCCCATGTCCCCCTCAGCACTTCCACAAGGGTAAAGAGGTGGTCTGCAGTTCCACGGCCAGGACGGAATCCGCATTGTTCCTCCTGGATCCGAGGTTCGACAATTGGTCGGAGCCTCCTTTCCAGCACCCTAGACTAGACTTTCTCAGGGAGGCTGAGCAGTGTGATGCCCCGATAATTGCAGCACAGCGGAGGGTGTGCTCCAGTTACCAGGAGCACACTGAAATAGATTTATTAACTTATTTATTATTACTTAATTATTTATTTTATTTTAGCTATTATTCTATTTGGAATTATTTATTTATTAAATCGAGAAATTACATAAAAACAGGTAATCTCATCTAATTGTCACATTAAGCCTTGACATGTTAACCAGCGATAAAAGCATTGCAGAACCTCTTCTTAAACACTCACTGGCTGGAGCTCAGCATGAGGTCATGATGTCAATTGGTGGATGGGACTTAGTGTGAGGTGATGATGAAACAGGTGACTAGATGAAAAGGTCTTAGTCTGCTTCTCCAGAGTGCTTTCACTGGCATAGAACATGAAGCAAGTAGACCGACAGCAGTATTTTACTGTTGGTCACTTGGAGCTGACCAGCAAAACTTCGGTCTTCTCCTGGTGACCAGTTGGAGCTGGTTTGGGTTGGAGAATCTTACCAGAGGAGACTGTGATGGCTTCCACAAATTGCTCCCTCCAGCTGTTGGTTCCTATGAGCAGAGCCAGGTTGGCCTTCTTAATGAGTTTGTCCACCGTGCTCTGTGAAAACAGGAATGAGTGGAAATGGGAGGTTACCGTTGAACTTTGACCAAAAAGACAAAAAAAACAACACATCGTTATTCCACATGGCATCTCCACGTATGATAGGCTGCTCTGGAATCCTTGACAGCTCTGGGTGTCACAACTTCTATTGGGACTATGGCTCTGAGCTTGGACCTCCCAAATACTGGCAGCCTGTAGTGTTGGTGATTCAGCAACAGTAGTTTATTTCACTGTTGGTCTTACCTAAAGTCTGTCTGCATGGCTCAGATATAGTATTACCAAATGGAAAAAGTGTAACTTTAAAGGAATATCTGTTAAAGTTTGAGAGGGAGGAGGAAACGCAGAGCTCTCTCGGTGTACTTAACATAGAATAACAACACTACAGCACAACACAACACAACACAACACGTCAGTTGAAGAAGAGATTATGCGGTGGGCGAGGTTCAGTCGAGTGGGTGAAGTGAATTTATGACTCAAAAAATACTCTGAGCTCCATAAAAGAGAAACCTACAAACCAAACAGCTGATCCCTTCAGCGTATCTATAGATTCACTGAGAGGATTTTAAGTTTAATGTGACATTCTGACACATTTCATTGAAATGATTCCCCACCTTGAACTCATATGACTCCTCTACGATCACCTCCAGGTTAACGTGCTCCCCCAGTGTGGGTCTACCCATCTCTGCAATCCTCCTCTCCTCTTCCTCCTTTTTGGTCAGGGTCTCCTCTCTTTCCTCCTCTGGAGAGAAGGGAGCCACAGGGAGGAGAGAGGAGAGGAGAGGAGAGAGAGAGAAATACAACCATCAGTCTTGGCGCCGACTCCTCAGAGTCATGCTGGGGTCCGTGTTCACAGTTCTCTGATGTCAGTCAAGAGGAGCACCTGGGCTTGACAGATGCAGTTATTTTACTGTCTGGTGCAACAGATAGAGGTCTGACCTGAGAGCGAGAACACAACACTGACAGGAGTCATGCTGAATCATTTCCTCAACAGGAGGCAATTCTACAGCCTGCAGGACGTCACTCTGTGGAAGCGACTTCTATGTCTGTGAGGATCGACTGCTGTTTTCATCAAACTGTTTTCATCAAACTGTTTTTATTCTCGTTCTGCAGTACGGGGAAAAGGTACGTGGAATGGTGTTGAAATTAAAGTCGGATTGAAATTGAACCACTAATAATTCATTTCTAGAAACAATACGAAAGGAAGAATTCTTCTTGATATGGGAAAGAGTAGTAGAAGCTGTTCATCATTGAGGTTATGTGCATTAACGGTTTGATCAGGTAGACGTCAAATAGACACATCTACAGCTCAGAATACATGATTTAGGTTTAATTCTACTTAAATGTTCTGCAACAGCTCAGAGAACACATCTGAAGACAACAATGTGGCATCAACTGGAGCAAAACTCCCTTCTAGCTAGAAGAGTGCACTCAGTAGAGTGCAGATCCACGCCAGGAGTGTCTCCGCTTCCACGATGCTCGGGCTCGGCGACAAACCAGCTGAGAAGTTAGCACACAACTGTGGTACAGAACAGGTTTTTCAAAGGTTTTAAATCATCGCAACCACGAGAGATCCTTGATCATAGAGTCATAACTGTGCACAAACATGACTAGGCAGGCAGGTCCAGTAGCAGAGAAGAACCAGTGTTTTTCCTGCCGTTTTAACATTTTGTGCAGCGCCCAAGTTGATTGAACAGGAAATATGGGGGAAAACGTTTTTACTATGCAGCACCCAAGCTGACCCCCCCCCCATCTACCTAATAGAAACGTTCGCCTGTCGGTCTGTGGATGTGCAGCCTCCTAGATGGACCCTCACACCAATGCAACCAAGTCTAATATGAACTTGCACCTTCCAAAAAGACAAGGTTTGCTTTGTGACCACTCTGGTCTAACCCTGTCTTTAGTTTCATCATATTGTAGCGAATTCGGGGGGCAGCGAACCCGGGTCACCCGCATCACGGGCGCGCTAACCAGTCGGCTAAAGGGTCCGACCCCTTAGCCAAGGGCCAGCGAGTCAACACATTCGTGGTTGTTACAATATAACAGGCTGGGTAAACCGTTTACGCTCACGCATGCGCCACTCACATCTACGGTTGACTCAGATCAGGCAACAACACGAATATGCAACACTTCCTGTTTTGACGGCAACCTAGAGGAAGTTGTTCCTTTATAACTTTCACATTTTTTTTGGATTATCAAAAATTCTTTTAATAACTTTTTATTGTCACTGCCAGATTCGAATCAAGCGTAGATGCGGGTTGTGCATGCACACGGTTGACTCAGATTGGGCAGCGACAGACAGCAGTGTTGGTCGAGCGAATGAAGAGCGAGAGCAGCGGTAGGGGGAGCAAATATCTTTCTAAGGTTCTGAGTCACCGGCACCGCAACCACAAGATGTTCTTCATCATAACTATGCACAAAACGTTTTTAGGCTGATACGAGGTCCAGTGGTATGCATGATTAGCCGCGCACACACACACACACACACACACACACACACACACACACACACACACACACACACACACACACACACACACACACACACTAGGGAGAGGATGGATAGGAAGTTGAGATGGATGGATGTGTGGGGTGAGGGAGGGTGGGAGAGACAGAGAGGAGGGATGAATGACCCCTGACTACCTGTGAGGTTGAGTACAGCGGAGGGACTGGAGAGGTCACGACCCTGTACCTTCCTGTAGACATCCCTGCCTGGAAACAGGTTGGAAGTAGTTTAACAGACACCAGTTTCGCTTGTTGATGGGACGAAGACACGTCGTTCCCCCACCACGTCAGAAACAGCAGCAGATTCTTCGTTTACTTGCTCCGCTGGCTCCTGCACACTTCCCCTTCAGACCTGAACATCTTTTGTTAACGCTAACCTGCATCTCTGCCTCTTGTATTGGTAGGCTTTGACGTTTTCTAATTGTTGTACCAATTTCATACTCATAAATCCCGAATTCTAATCTACATTTTCTTTAAATTTGGGTTCTGCAACGTCAGGACAAGTTCCAGGTGTGTGAACATTTACTCGGCAAATTCAACAGATTTGGAGTCAGATGCGGTCTGCTGACTGAACTCTCTTTGGAGAATTGCATAAAATCGATGACTACAATATTAGTGGTCAAATGGTCAGATGAGGACAGAGAGTGTTGATGGACTGACGGACTGCTGGACAAAACCTGTAGCAGTGTGACGTGTGTGTTTCTGACTGCATGGAGGAACAACGGAGTCTGAATCAGAGAGAAAAGGCTGACTGTGTATTGTCAGCTGAGACGTTAGCAGCTTGTTGTGGTCCAACAGCACCTGGCAGAGCCATGCTAGCAGCTGCTGCTGGACTACACTTCATCACCTGACCCTCTGGTTCACCACTTTACGTTTTGTTCATACATTTTTACTAAGCACTGATTCTGTGGTTCACTTATCAAGTGTTTTTTTTTTTCAAAACAGGACTGATCCATTTGGACCAAAATGGTCCTTTGTTTATATTTTCACAATCACATCTGTAAAAGACCAGCTTTTGTTTACAAAAATGCATGTTATCCTTGCCTGCCTAAGTGTTCGTTTCCTTATTATGTGGACTTGGCACATGGGAAGGACCATGTGTTGGCCCTGTGATGGCCTGGCGGCCTGTCCAGGGTATCTCCCCACCTGCTGCCCAGTGACTGCTGGGACAGGCTCCAGCATCCCGCGACCCCAATTGGGATAAGCGGCTTGGATAATGGATGGATGGATGGACATCTGTAAAAGAGTTTTTCTATGAACTGAAGTTAGCTTTCCTTTAACGGGATCCCTCACTGGGTTTGATGTGCTATCCATACAATTTAGGAATGTTGGCCATCTCATTTAGGAAGTCCTTAACAACACCTTTTACTTTTTCCTAAATGGCACATTGAGGCTTTTAAAACACTCCGTAACCCAAAACCTGTCTAATGTTTCTTTTTTTTATATAAATGTATTTCCAGTATTTCCCCTTATCCCACCCGATTAACCCAGTGGCATATGGCCGGAACTCTTGTGGAATAACTCCCCTGGCTCACGTTTCCACAGGAAGGAGATAGTCGTAACACCAGCTTCCTTCAAACTCGTGTCGGCTGCTCTCACCATTTTACATGCTGAAGCCTCCTCGCATGGATTGCATCACCTTCAGGCCGCGAAGGAGGCGTAGGGAGAATGCTTTCAGTTGCTTGGCTGCAGGCGCCCGGGTGGGCCAGAGGGGTCGCTGGAGAACGACGAGTCCCCAAACACTACACTGATCTACACCCACTATCCCTCGGGTAAGGGTGGCCTAATGGATGCCTTACCCCGTGGATGCTCTGGCCGTGACCGGTTACGGCGAGTCTGGGATACGAACCTCCCAGCCACATGACGAGCGGGTAGCAAGAACGGCAGTTTATTCTGCTCGGCCACCAGAGCGGCCCTGTCTAATGTTTCTGTAGTGTAATGCTAGGATCATTACAGTAATTTCATTTTAGACTCTCACTATGTGAGACTTTACTATTACTGTGGTCAGATTCAAAATACAAATCAAGAGGACGTCAGTTTGTCAGGGGTAAAAAGTGGAGTGTTTCATTACGGATGGCCAGAACATCCAGAAATTCTATATTGATCACCACAGAACATCCATTTTGGAGATAGGAAACCAACAGACGTGGTGTGGGTGATATTGTTGATGACAGGAGGTCAGAGATGAAGTTTGTCTTTGCCGTGAGCAGTGAGGATGCACAGAGCATGCCTAGTGACAGCAGTGACTGTGTGAGGCCTGCTGGGAATTCCCATCATCCTCCGCTTTTAAGGAGGCCAGATTGAGCATGCAAACCCAGTGACACATGTCTGACCACACACACACACACACACACACACACACACACACGCTAGGTCTTCAGAAAACCTTCAAGGGTTCTTTAGTTTGTAAACATGAAGGAACCCAAGAAGATTCCCTGGGGGATCCCATCATAGGAACATTTGGGACATTTTTTCTTATAAGAAGTCCCAGATGAAGCTTAGTTTCAGAGAGTGGTTTGAACTACGAGTAGAGGTGAAACATAAGGGATTATTTAAAGGATAATTAAATTTTTTACGACCTGGGTCTTATTTTCATAGTTTCTTCCATCATACTTATGAGTGATGATGTCATTTTACTCACCGTCTTCATTCAGTAGATGTTGGATAGGGACCACCGCTGGACTCAGCTTTACAACAGTGTCTTATGGGACAACTGAACAGTGTCAGACATGTTTCAACAAGTCCAATTTAACCCAATTATCTTAACCACATATTTGGAATTGAAGGTTAAAAGTTATGAAGTGAAATGTTCAATATGATCAATAGTGGATGACGTTGTTGATCTACTCCCTGGTTCACCCTGCAGGAAGTAGCAGCCTGTACTTACTGTAGGTAGTAGTAGTAACATCCATAAACTAGCTGGCCAGCCCAATAGAGAAGTCATACACAATGGACAGTCATGGATGCAGTCTGACTGACACACTAGGGGGATTTGCTGTTTAAAGACTCCTGTTCAGTTGTCCTATAAGACACCGTTGTAAAGCTGAGTCCAGTCGTGGTCCATGTCCAACATCCACTTGAATGAAGCCGGTCAGTAAAATGACATCATAACTGATATGTAACAAAGAATAAACTATGGAAACAACACTCAGGTTGTAAAACAATAAAAATATCCTTCGATTGTGATGGTACTGGAAATCTTTTTCATGTTGTGGTACAGTAGTGCTACGTACACGGTGAGTATTTTGACCGAAACAGGTTTCCTCAGTACTGACATCAGGGGTGGTTACCACGAATATGTTTACATGCACACCAATAATGTCCTTCCTGGGAGAAATCAGGTTAAGGCAATATTTTTACTGAAGTGTTTACGTGAGTTAAATTAATACCCATCTATACAAATAATAATCAGTCTAACATTTGTGGTCTTTGTGTGTCCAAACAAAATCCAGGTCACTGCGTCTGGTGACCTTCCACATGGACTGTTTAAAGGGCCACAAAAAGCCCAGTTTAGACAGACTGCAGCCCCATCTGAGGTTTAAAAGATGCCAGAATCTGTGGCCCATGTTGGGATGGGCCACAGGTACCAAGCCACAGCAACCATGGGAGGAAGCGAGAGCACTAATTCTATAAACTAACCACAAAACTATACAAAACTACAGAAAATCAAACAAAACCTGTAAAAAACCTCTATCAGATTAGAACTACTGAAAAGTACTAAAGTATGTAACTTTGTCCTGTCTCTCTTTCAGTAAAGCTCTGGCTGAGATGCTCCTCTGGATGTGTGTTATGTATAGCAAAAGAATGTGTGTTATGTACAGAAGAAGGTGTGTTATGAACAGTAGACTGTGTTATGTACAGTAGAAGAATGTGTTATGTACAGTAGAATGTGCGTTGTGTACAGTAGAAGAATGTGTGCCATGTACAGTAGAAGAATGTGTTATGTACAGTAGAATGTGTGTTGTGTACAGTAGAGGAATGTGTGCCATGTACAGTAGAAGAACGTGTTATGTATAGTAGAAGAACGTGTACTATGTACAGTAGAAGAATGTGTGTTATGTAGAGTAGAAAAATGTGTCATGCACAGCAGAATGTGTGTTATGTACAGTAGAAGAACGTGTTATGTACAGTAGGAGAATGTGTTATGTACAGTAGAATGTGTGTTTTGTACAGTAGAATGTGTGTTATATACAGTAGAATGTGTGTTATGTACAGTAGAATGTGTGTTATGTACAGTAGAACGTGTGTTATATACAGTAGAAGAATGTGTCATGTACAGTAGAATGTGTGTTATGTACAGTAGAACGTGTGTTATGTACAGTAGAATGTGTGTTATGTACAGTAGAACGTGTGTTATGTACAGTAGAATGTGTGTTATGTACAGTAGAACGTATGTCATGTACAGTAGAATGTGTTATGTACAGTAGAACGTGTGTTATATACAGTAGAAGAATGTGTCATGTACAGTAGAATGTGTGTTATGTACAGTAGAACGTGTGTTATGTACAGTAGAACGTGTGTCATGTACAGTAGAATGTGTTATGTACAGTAGAACGTGTGTTATGTACAGTAGAAGAATGTGTCATGTACAGTAGAATGTGTGTTATGTACAGTGGAATGTGTGTTATATACAGTAGAAGAATGTGCCATGTACAGTAGAATGTGTTATGTACAGTAGAGGGTGTGTTATGTACAGTAGAATGTGTGTTATGTACAGTAGAACGTGTGTTATGTACAGTAGAATGTGTGTTATGTACAGTAGAACGTGTGTTATATACAGTAGAAGAATGTGTCATGTACAGTAGAATGTGTGTTATGTACAGTGGAATGTGTGTTATGTACAGTAGAACGTGTGTTATATACAGTAGAAGAATGTGTCATGTACAGTAGAACGTGTGTTATGTACAGTGAAATGTGTGTTATGTACAGTAGAACGTGTGTTATGTACAGTAGAACGTGTGTAATGTACAGTGGAATGTGTGTTATGTACAGTAGAGGGTGTGTTATGTACAGTAGAATGTGTGTTATGTACAGTAGAACGTGTGTAATGTACAGTGGAATGTGTAATATGTACAGTAGAACGTGTGTTATATACAGTAGAAGAATGTGTCATGCACAGTAGAACGTGTGTTATGTACAGTGAAATGTGTGTTATGTACAGTAGAACGTGTGTTATGTACAGTAGAATGTGTGTTATGTACAGTAGAACGTGTGTTATGTACAGTAGAAGAATGTGTTATGTACAGTAGAATGTGTGTTATGAACAGTGGAATGTGTGTTATGTACAGTAGAAGAATGTGTCATGTACAGTAGAGGAATGTGTCATGTACAGTAGAAGAATGTGTTATGTACAGTAGAATGTGTGTTATGTACAGTAGAGGAATGTGTCATGTACAGTAGAATGTGTGTTATGTACAGCAGAGGAATGTGTCATGTACAGTAGAATGTGTGTTATGTACAGTGGAATGTGTGTCATGTACAGTAGAAGAATGTGTCATGTACAGTAGAATGTGTGTTATGTACAGTAGAGGAATGTGTCATGTACAGTAGAAGAATGTGTTATGTACAGTAGAATGTGTGTTATGTACAGTAGAGGAATGTGTCATGTACAGTAGAATGTGTGTTATGTACAGTAGGAGAATGTGTTATGTACAGTAGAATGTGTGTTATGTACAGTAGAATGTGTGTTATGTACAGTAGAGGAATGTGTCATGTACAGTAGAATGTGTGTTATGTACAGTAGAGGAATGTGTCATGTACAGTAGAATGTGTGTTATGTACAGTGGAATGTGTGTCATGTACAGTAGAAGAATGTGTCATGTACAGTAGAATGTGTGTTATGTACAGTAGAGGAATGTGTCATGTACAGTAGAAGAATGTGTTATGTACAGTAGAATGTGTGTTATGTACAGTAGAGGAATGTGTCATGTACAGTAGAATGTGTGTTATGTACAGTGGAATGTGTGTCATGTACAGTAGAAGAATGTGTCATGTACAGTAGAATGTGTGTTATGTACAGTAGGAGAATGTGTTATGTACAGTAGAATGTGTGTCATGTACAGTAGAATGTGTGTTATGTACAGTAGAGGTCACCAGCTGCTTCTTTTCACCTGACAGTGAGGAGTTTCACCATGGGGATGTAGCGCGTGGGAGGATCATGCTATTCTCCCCAGTTCCCCCTCCCCCCTGAACAGGCACCCTGACCAACCAGAGGAGGCGCTAGTGCATCGACTAGGACACATACCCACATCCGGCTTCCCACCCACAGATACGGCCAATTGTGTCTGTAGGGACGCCCGACCAAGCCGGAGATGGTTATTCTGGTTTTTAGCTGAACTTCATACAGAGAGCCAGAAGCAGGTGTTCACGCGACTGCTCCTGCAGTCTGAATGACACGTTACGGGTTTGTGGTGAGGTTTAGTGTGCATGTAAACAAGACTTTCAGTGTTAGTTCAATGGAGAGGGCTGCATCTCTGTTACTTGACCAGGACTTGCTTTAAATCATCAGATTTAAACCAACGAGTCACATCACTAAATAGTGTCTTACCATACAACTTTTTGTCTATTAGGAATCAATAAAAACAAGTAATTAATTGGAATCCACCAATAATTATCAGCCAATTACTTCATGAAGGTATGATCTTCTATAATGGAACTGTTCAGGGTCATACCTGTTTTGATGAATCCACCTAAAAAATTGAAAACATGAAAAAATAAATCAAAGCATGATCTTGATGAACAGAACAATACCTACCATCCCTAATTCTTTACTTTATATGCAAATGTGGTAGTTAGCTTTATCAACACATCTTGGTACCCTGATTCTTCGTTATTGGTATTGTTAGATATTCTCAGTTTATTTCTGCCTTTACAGTTTTCAACATTATCTCCTTGTGTCGTCATGTTGAAGGTCCCATTTGTGTGTCGACTGATTTAGCTGTTAATAAACTTGAAAGTGAACTTGATTCTATGATTCTGCTTCTTTCAGCAAACTAAAACATGTTGTTGCTGGGTGGGTCACAGTCGTTTTTCTTGTGGTTGAAAAGTCCTGTAATGGTCTTCAACAATCTTACATGGTTAAAAGGAAAACTACATCTGGTACTTGTCTCTACTGATGAAACCTGAGGCAAAACCGGATCAAACCTGAGGCACACCCGGATCAAACCTGAGGCAAAACCGGATGAAACCTGAGGCTAAACCGGATGAAACCTGAGGCAAAACCGGATGAAACCTGAGGCAAAACCGGATGAAACCTGAGGCTAGACCGGATGAAACCTGAGGCAAAACCAGATGAAACCTGAGGCAAAACCGGATGAAACCTGAGGCTAAACCGGATGAAACCTGAGGCAAAACCGGATGAAACCTGAGGCAAAACCGGATGAAACCTGAGGCTAGACCGGATCAAACCTGAGGCTAAACCGGATGAAACCTGAGGCTAGACTGGATGAAACCTGAGGCTAGACCGGATCAAACCTGAGGCAAAACCGGATCAAACCTGAGGCAAAACCGGATCAAACCTGAGGCTAGACCGGATGAAACCCGAGGCAAAACCGGATCAAACCTGAGGCAAAACCGGATCAAACCTGAGGCAAAACCGGATCAAACCTGAGGCTAAACCGGATGAAACCTGAGGCTGAAGCGGTTAGCTAGCTAGCTGGTTTAGCCTCAGGTTTCATTAGTAGAGTCAAGTACGAGATGTAGTTTTCCTTTTAACCATGTAAGATTGTTGAAGACCAACACAGCAGTCCCAGCTAGCTAGCTAGCTAGTTAGCTAGCTAGCTAGCTAGCTGGGACTGCTGTATTGGAGTTAACTTGCAGTCAGTAGGACAGAGACAACACAGGAATTTTGATGATATCATAAAGTGACAGCGAGCGAGATGGAGGAAGATAAAGGGAGAAGAAATGTGGGCTTACCGGCTTCCTGCAGCAAAACGGCTGGTGGAGGAAAACAGAGGAGATCAGGTAAGACAGATGAGGGAAGACAGATAAGGTAAGACAGATGAGGGAAGACAGATGAGGGAAGACAGATGAGGGAAGACAGATAAGGTAAGACAGATGAGGGAAGACAGATAAGGTAAGACAGATGAGGGAAGACAGATAAGGTAAGACAGATGAGGGAAGACAGATAAGGTAAGACAGATGAGGGAAGACAGATAAGGTAAGACAGATGAGGGAAGACAGATCAGGTAAGACAGATGAGGGAAGACAGATCAGGTAAGACAGATGAGGGAAGACAGATAAGGTAAGTAAGATCAGGTAAGACAGATGAGGGAAGACAGATAAGGTAAGACAGATGAGGTAAGACAGATGAGGGAAGACAGATCAGGTAAGACAGATGAGGGAAGACAGATCAGGTAAGACAGATGAGGGAAGACAGATCAGGTAAGGCAGATGAGGGAAGACAGATCAGGTAAGGCAGATGAGGGAAGACAGATGACAAAGAGAAACGTCGGAAAAGGAAACAGATGATATGAGGAGGTGGAGAAAGGGAGGCGGCCCTCTTGGAATGCCCAGATGGGAGGTGGGACGTGTTCGGTGACAAACAAACCCGAGCTTTTGTCAGTTCAGCATGTTAGCATGTTAAAATGGGTTACACCGAAGACACAAAAGGTAACTGTCTCTTTTTCGTTGTCATGGAGACCCACTGGAAATTTGTTTTCAGCTAATGCCTTCCTATGACCTCCTTATCGCAATGAAGTTTCAAATATTTCCCCTGCTAGCAACGCCCAATCAGAAGTCTGCTCTTCACAATAAGAGCCCCCAGTGTTCTTTGTAGCTACCTACACGGACTCAGCCCTGATCTGAGGTCAGTGCAACTGTCCCTTCAGGCAGTTCTTTGGTGACCAGAAAGCTTCAGGGATTAGAGGAGGGCACACTTCTCCTTTACCAATTGGGCAAACAGAGTTGACTTAAGCGATCTCGGATCAGAACCAGACCCCCAGTCCTGGATTCTAGTTTGTGTTGACCACGTGGGGGAGATTTAATTCGTGGTTTGCTTTGGCTCAGAGAGCACGATGGGATCTTCTAAAACCCCAGAAGAAGTTCAGCCCCTGCACCTCCCTGCTTGGTAAAGGCTGTTTTCCTGACACTGGTTTCACGTCGTCCCCCTTTCCTCTCGAGATGCTGTGGGTGGGAGTGGGAGTGGGAGTGGGAGGGGGCCACCCCCTAGCAGGGGAAAACATCTGCCTAACAACACCAGAAAGAAAAAACGGAAGGGAGGGAAAGAGCACAAGGCCAAGGAAAGAGAGGAGGTGAAAGGTCGTCAGAGGTCAAGGTCGTGGTCTACTCTGAGAGCGACGCCCACACCTGTCCGTCTCCTCCTGTTCCATTGTGGCTCCTGCAGCTGAATGTAGAAGTTGGCCTGTTTATCGTACTCCTCATGGTCGATTATTCTAACTGCTATGGTCTTCCTGCAGGGGCAATGGCACACGACAACACACAACGACAACACAACGACATAGCAACACGATGACGCAACAAAACAACAACACAAGGAAACAAGAACAAGAAATGAGGGGCGAGGGAGGTTAGGGGGGATTTGAGAGAGAGGTCAGGGGTCATGTGAGTTGACAGACATGTTAAAACACACACACATGATGTGATGGACAGAGTCTGACAGAATTCTGTCATTGCGGCGTCTGAGTCACCATGGCAACACAGACAATGAGTCCTCCGCACGCTAACAAACCCCGTCAGGCCCACAGGGATGAGCACGAAAGTTAAACTGTCAGATATTAAGTGATTCACAGCTTGTCGTTAAGTTGTGAATCAGCGTCATTAATCTAGAATTAAAAAGCTTTTAATTAATTAATTAATTAAGTCATTCATTTCCCTCTTTTTGTACCCGGCCAGTTACCCCACTCTTCCGAGCCGTCCTGGTCTCTGCTCCACCCCCTCTGCTGATCCGGGGAGGGCTGCAGACTACCACATGCCTCCTCCCATACATGTGGAGTCACCAGCCGCTTCTTTTCACCTGACAGTGAGGAGTTTCACCAGGGGGACGTAGCGCGTGGGAGGATCAGGCTGTACCCCCCAGTTCCCCCTCCCCCCATCGACCAGAGGAGGCGCTAGTGCAGCAACCAGGACACATACCCACATCCAGCTTCCCACCAGCAGACACGGCCAATTGTGTCTGTAGGGACGCCCGACCAAGTTGGAGGTAACACGGGGGTTCGAACCGGCGATCCCCGTGTGGGTAGGCCACGGAATAGACCGCTACCCTACCTGGAAGCCCACATTAATCTAAAATGTTATGCTCAAGTAATGCTGCCAACTAACTGTAAAACAGATTCCTGAAGAACAGGATGTGATGTCACACCGCCAGCTCAAATCTGAGTTCATCTGGAACATTCTAATATTGAATCTCTTTGTTGTCTAAAGCTCCAGATTGCTGCTGACCGGAAACAACCAAAAGATGGTGAAAACGAGAAAGCGTTTGAGCAGAGGTCAGTAGTGTTGTGAAGACCCAGCGCGGAGGTGGGGCTTAGGAGGGGAGAGGGGCTGTGAGGGAGGAACCCCACCTTTCCTGTGACTCATCTCCAGCAGGCGTGGCTCCCCCATCTCGAGGAAGAAGTTCTTGTTTTTCTCATATTCTTCATCATCGATTACATTGATCTGAATAGTTTTGCTGAAAAACAAAGAACAGAGACAGAGTTGCAGAGGCGGAAGCGTGCGGAAGCTGCAGGCGTGGCCGAGGTGGGAAAACGAGAAAAGTGTCACATAATAAGATGCTGTGAATTATTCTTGATGTTTCATGTCCACACACACTGTTTGAGCCCCATGTCTTCTCAGAGACATGCCACTCAGACTGAGCAGTTTGGTTTGTGTTGGTCTTGTTTTGGAGTCACTACCAATGAAGCGGTGTTTACTAGTCAGTGTTGTGACTGATCAGATCCCTGCACTCCAAACACCAAAGAAGGCTTGGGCCTCCAACTTTCTGCCTCACTCCTGTGGACACAAATAAATCTCGGTAACTTCCTGTGATAGTCTGATCGTCTGCTACTGTCATGTGATGTGACCTTGCTCCACGCTAAACTGGTTCGCCCAAACTTTCTGTTTCTGTTTTTTCTCTCCACTGCACCAACCCAACTGGTAGATGTTCTTCCAAAGGAGTCCCAGCAGACAGACAGAAGGGGGGGGGGTCTGATAAGGAGGCCAGGGCATCGGGCAGTGAGTCAGATGGGAGAAAACTTGGAAAGAGGGAATGGAGGGGGGGGGATCGTGTCATGGAACAGCTGGAGGAAACGAGGGAGCAGGATAGTGAAGGAGAACCGGGGGAGGGGGAAGCTAGGGAGTTCATCAGCGAGGTACAGAGGGGAAACGACTCCCCTCAGTCGAGTGGTGTCCCACCATCAGAATCAGTGCATGTCTGGAGAAACCTCCCTAGGGATAGGCACCCACCTATCAAATGAGAGCCACGGACCATGAATCAGCTCAGCAGAAGACTGATGGGGCGGGAAGACATGGTGGCGAAGCAAAGGAGGGCTGAGCTCCAGCGGCAGAGCGGGACAAGCACCCACTCTGTCATTCACATTCACTCGTTCACACAGTGACGAGCCTTCAGTCACACATTTGCTGCCCCCCCCCCAGTACTATTCTTATGGTTATGACGTAATGACCTATAGTCAGGGGGGTTGTGGACTTTTAATTTCTCATGTCTGAGACGCCATCAAACAAAGAGGGGGCAGATGTAAAGGAGCGAGTTATATGTTTGCCAGCAGATGGCGCTCGTGGTTTTTGGTGTATGTTTCCGTCATACGCTGCCTAGCCTTGAGCATCGTTGGTCCTCCGCAGCCGCCGTAGATGAGTTTTTCTCCGTGTCCGTAAGCCAATAGATGAGAGCAATCTGTTCTGCTTCAACCGCCACTTGGAGTCCTGTTCACCGTCTGTCTTCCCGGCCCTGGTCCACTTAACCTAACACAACGCAGACACCTTAGTGGGGCTCGCCGCCTGAAAGGCGGGGTTTTATAGATATCTAAAGGAACATTTCGGTGCTCTTGACATTTTTTACAGGCCGTGACAGGATCCTCCACCTCGCTGTCCAGCTTTGGCCACCACACAGACTAGCTCTTGGGCAAAGCTTTCATTCTGGACACTCTAGGGTGGCGTTGATGAAGCTGTCTCAAGACCTTTTCCTGGTCTGGCTTCGGTACAATTACTCCCACCCCCCACAACACACACCCGTTCTGGATGCCGGGTTCATTTTTCCTCACGGTATAGGGCTCAAATTCACCCCCTTTTATGTCTGATGACCAGCCTCTGTGTACCATTTCCCGCCCCCGCAAGAGTATTGTGTCCTTATCCGTCCATACTTCCACCTGATCAGCAGTCACTAGTGTGACGTCAGAGTTCTCCAGTATGACACGCCTCTCTTCCAGCCTCTCTAGGTCAGGTTCTGTGATAAAGGCAGGCGGCTCAGGGGGTCCACGCTGCTGTGGTACTTTTCTTCTTTGTACACTATCGTGTGTTCATAGGCTCTCAAGGTTAGTCCACCTTTGGAGGTTAGTCCACCTTTGGAGGTTAGTCCACCTTTGGATCCTGGGAGATGCCATTTGTGGTACTGCTTGCATCTCACCGAAAAGTGACAACACGGGCTTGTGATCCGTCACTGTGGTGAACTTGGTGATGAACGTACTTGTAAAAGCGTTTGATTCCAAACACCACCGCCAGGCCTTCTTTATCAAGATGTGAGGCATCTGTCTGTGCTGCGCTGGGTGTGATGTCACAGCACTGCACCTACTCCCTACGGTGATGCTCACAAGAGAACAACACCCTTCTCAGGGTCTCTCAGGGTCTCCCTCTGGCATGTGATGTCACAGCACTACACCTACTCCCTACGGTGATGCTCACAGGAGAACAACACCCTTCTCAGGGTCTCTCAGGGTCTCCCTCTGGCGTGTGATGTCACAGCACTGCACCTATTCCCTACGGTGATGCTCACAGGAGAACACCACCCTTCTCAGGGTCTCTCAGGGTCTCTCAGGGTCTCTCAGGGTCTCCCTCTGCCACGTTGTGTCTTTTCGCAGCAGTTTGTGCACTGGAGTAGGGACAGTTGACAGACTACGCAGGAGCTTGTTATAATAATTGAACAGTCCTACATAGTAGGCCTTAAGCTCCATGTTGTGTGGTCTGGAGACAGTGGCACTGATGAAGAGACCGGAGGAGGAGGTGGAGGTGGCAGAGATGAAGATGATAAGCTTTTCACTGGGAGTGATGAAGAAGGACAGCATTAGGAACGAGTATATTAGAGGGACCGCTCAGGTTGGACGGTTTGGAGACAAAGAGGAAGATGCAGAGGACAGGAAGAGATGGAAACGGATGATCCGCTGTGGCGCCCCCTAGCGGGAGCAGCCCAAAGTAGTAGTAGTAGCCACAGATATGCCTTATGCTCCATCACATTTGAAGGTGTGGGTCTGTCTGACTGCAATCATGTCCGAACCCACAAACCAGTCTGGAGCACAGCTTCTCTGATAACTTTTAACTCCACAGTTACAATCTTGTGCTGGTCTTCACAGCACTGCAACACAACTGAACTTTTTCTTCAGAAGAAGAAGAAAAAGTTGTTTCTGCGTCTACCTCCCACCTAGCTAGTCTCAATACCACAGGGCCACCTAGTGGACTACCATTCAATACACTCAGCCCACAGCCAGTCCATATAAGTCAAGTCAAGTCCGTTTTATTTGTACAGCCCGATATGACAAATCTGCCCCAGGGGGCTTTACAGCAACACAACACCCCGTCCTTAGACCCTCTCATCGGATACGGAACAACTCCCGACAACCCTTTAACAGGGAGGAAAACTAGGAAGAACCCCCGCGGAGAGCAAGAGAGGAGGATCTCTCTCCCAAGACGCACAATGTGCCATGATGTTGTGCTGCACCTCTAGTTGTGGGTGTGTGTTGTGGAAACCTGCCCTCTGCCACGGAGCGCTCAGAAAATCCCCTAATGCAGCTTTAATTTATAAATGCTCAAAAATCAATTCCAAGTTCAAATGAAACAAGTCAGAGATGAACTAACGGACAACTCCACACAACATGACAGCAGCAAGTCCTGACACACACACACACACACACACACACACACACACACACACACACACACACACACACACACACACACACCCTCCTCACCATAAAGACACGGAGCTAATGCTAAACTAATGGCCAAACAAACTGCACTCATAGGCTCAGTGTGTGTGTGTGTGTGTGTGTGTGTGTGTGTGTGTGTGTGTGTGTGTGTGTGTGTGTGTAATACATACAGTGCATCCGGAAAGTATTCACACCCCTTCACTTCCCCCACATGTTGTTATGTTACAGCCTTATTCCAAAATGGATTAAATTCCTTTTTCCCCTCATCAATCTACACACAATACCCCATAATGACAAAGTGAAAAAGGTTTTGTAGAATTTTTTTGTAAATTTATTAAAAATAAAAAACTGAAATATTGCATGTACATAAGTATTCACACCCTTTACTCAGTACTTGGTTGAGGCACCCTTGGCAGCGATTACAGCCTCAAGTCTTCTTGGGTATGAAGCTACAAGCTTGGCACACCTATATTTGGGGTATTTCTCCCATTCTTCTCTGCAGATCCTCTCCAGCTCTGTAAGGTTAGATGGGGGGCGTCGCTGCACAGCTAGGTCTTTCCAGAGATGTTCAATGGGGTTCAAGTCTGGGCCACTCAAGGACATTCACAGACTTGTCCCGAAGCCACTCCTTCGTTGTCTTGGCTGTGTGCTTAGGGTCGTTGTCGTGTTGAAAGGTAAACCTTCGCCCCAGTCTGAGGCCCTGAGCGCTCTGGAGCAGGTTTTCATCAAGGATCTCTCTGTACTTTGCTCCATTCATCTTTCCCTCGATCCTGACTAGTCTCCCAGTTCCTGCCGCTGAAGAACATCCCCACAGCATGATGCTGCCACCACCATGCTTCACTGTAGGGATGGTATTAGCAAGGTGATGGGAGGTGCCTGGTTTCCTCCAGACGTGACGTTTGGCATTCAGGCCAAAGAGTTCAATCTTGGTTTCATCAGACCAGAGAATCTGGTTTCTCATGGTCTGAGAGTCCTTTAGGTGCTTTCTGGCAAACTCCAAGCGGGCTGTCATGTGCCTTTTACTGAGCAGAGGCTTCCGTCTGGCCACTCTATCATAAAGGCCTGATTGGTGGAGTGCTGCAGAGATGGTTGTCCTTCTGGAAGGTTCTCCCATCTCCACAGAGGACCGCTGGAGCTCTATCAGAGAGACCATTGGGTTCTTGGTCACCTCCCTGGCCAAGGCCCTTCTCCCCCGATTGCCCAGTTTGGCTGAGCGGCCAGCTCTAGGAAGAGTCCTGGTGGATCCAAACTTCTTCCATTTACGAATGATGGAGACCACTATGCTCTTCGGGACCTTCAAAGCTGTAGAAATGTTTTTGTACCCTTCCCCAGATCTGTGCCTCGATACAATCCTGTCTCGGAGGTCCACAGACAATTCCTTTGACTTCATGGCTTGGTTTCTGCTCTGACATGCACTGTCAACAGTGGGACCTTATATAGACAGGTGTGGGCCTTTCCAAATCATGTCCAATCAATTGAATTTACTACAGGTGGACTCCAATCAAGATGTAGAAACATCTCAAGGATGATCAGTGGAAACAGGATGAACCTGAGCTCAATTTTGAGTGTCGTAGCAAAGGGTGTGAATACTTATGTACATGGAATATTTCAGTTTTTTATTTTTAATAAATTTGCAAAAATTTCTACAAAACCTTTTTCTCTTTGTCATTATGGGGTATTGTGTGTAGATTGATGAGAAAAAAGAGGAATTTAATCCATTTTGGAATAAGGCGGTAACATAACAACATGTGGGGAAAGCGAAGGGGTGGGAATACTTCCCGGATGCACTGTATATATGTGTGTGTGTGTGTCTGTATGACTGATTGTGTGTATGTGTGTTAGATTGTGTGTGTGTGTGTGTGTGAGACATGGTGTGTGTGTGTGAGAGACTGTATGTGTGTATTTTATATATTTATGTGTGTGTGTGTGAGATAGAGACCATGTGTCATGTCTTCAGGTGTGTGTGTGTGGATGGAAAGCAGAGGTTGTGTAGGACTATAACAGTATGAAGCAACAACAGCCTGGCCAGCCTCCAGCAGCCTCCCCCCCCCCCACCATGGGAGACGGAGGAGTGTTTTACGCCCCATGGACAGAAACAGTGTCCTAATAAGGAGAATGAGCAGTCTCTCCTGTCTGATGTTTACCAGCTGAAGCAATGCATCATGGGAGCAACACCACCGCACAGCCACACACACTCGGATTTCACAGGTTCAGAGTCCCATCAGCGGGCAGTGAACTTGGGGAGTGTGCTGAAGACAGCAGCTGAGACCGGATGGACATGTTGTCACGTTGTGTGTGTGCAGAGCCACACCTCCACACACACACCTCCACCTCCCACACACCTCCACACCCCTCTACTCGCCTCCACACACCTCCAACCCCCACACACCACACACCTCTACACACCACAAATACCTCCACCCCCCCCACACACACTGCAGTCATTTAGCTGACGCTTTTATCCAAAGTGACTTACAATAAGAGCATCATTTAACGTAGGAGATCAGGAGAACTACTAGTCATCAGAGGTCATAAGTGCGTCTAAACAAGCATCTAGGAGCAAAACCAGTGCTAAAGTAAAAGTGCAAGAAAGAGATTTTGTTTTTAAATGAGTGAATACAATAAGTGCTAAGAACAAGTAACAGGGTAGTAGTTCTTGAAGAGGTGAGTTTTCAACCTGCACTGAAAGATGGGCAGCGACTCCGCTGTCCTGACATCAGTGGGGAGTTCATTCCACCACTGTGGGGCCAGGACAGAGCAGAGCCGTGACCGGGTCGATCGGCAGCAGGGGCCTCTGAGCGACGGGGCAACCAGGCGTCCCGAGGCAGCTGAGTGAAGTGGTCGGGCGGGGGTGTAGGGCTTGACCATGGCCTGGAGATAGGAAGGAGCTGTTCCTTTCACTGCCCTGTAGGCCAGCACCAGAGTCTTAAACTGGATGGGAGCAGCTACTGGGAGCCAGTGTAGGGACACTAGAAGGGGAGTTGTGTGGGAGAACTTAGGGAGGTTGAACACCAGATGAGCTGCAGCTTTCTGAACAAGCTCCAGAGGTCTGATGGACGACGCCGGGGCAACAGCAAGGAGGGAGTTACCGTAGTCCAGTCGGGAGATGACCAGAGCCGGGATGAGCACCTGTGCCGTCTCGTCGGTGAGGAATGGGTGAATCCTCCTGATGTTATAGAGGAGAAATCTGCAGGAGCGAGCAACCGATGCAACGTTTGCAGCAAATGACAGTTGGTCGTCCAGGATCACACCCAGATTCCTCACAGTCCGAGTTGGCGTCACCACGGTGTTGTCATGGTGATGGCCAGGTCTCGGTGTGGGCAACCTTTCCTTGGGAGGAACATCAGATCTGTCTTGTCCAGATTGAGCTTCAGGTGGTGTGTCGCCATCCATGCCAAGATGTCAGTCAACACGCAGCAATGTGTGTCTCTACTTGTGTGTCAGAGGGAGGGAAGGACAAGATCAGCTGGGTGTCATCAGCATAACAATGGTAAGAGAAGTCATGCGAGCAAATAACAGAACCCAGGGATGTCGTGTACAGGGAGAAATGGAGAGGACCCAGAACCGAACCCTGTGGAATGCCTGTAGTCAGACGGAGGCTCCGACATAGATCCCCTCCATGTCACCTGGTAGGAGCGACCCGTCAGGTAGGTTGCAAACATTGAGAGTACAGAGCCTGTGACACCCAGCCCCTCGAGGGTAGAGAGGAGGATCTGGTGGTTCACTGTGTCGAACGCAGCTGACAGGTCCAGGAGTATCAGGACAGAGGAGAGAGAGTTTGCTCTCGCAGAGTGCAGCGATTCTGTCACTGCAAGGAGGGCCGTCTCTGTCGAGTGATCCACCCTGAACCCAGACTGGGTGGGGTCCAGGAGGTTGTTCTGGTGGAGGTACAAAGAAAGTTGGTTAAAGACAGCACGTTCAAAAGTTTTGGATAGAAAGGGTAGAAGGGAAACCGGTCTGTAGTTTTTGACGTCAGAGGGGTTAAGTGATGGTTTCATGAGAAGGGGGGTGACTCTAGCAGTCTTGAAGACAGATGGAAAGCATCCTGCCAAGAGGGAGGTGTTGATGAGGTGGGTTAGATGGGGAAGGAATTCAGGTGCTATAGACTGAAGAACAGGGCAGGGGACCGGGTCAAGGGAGCATGTGGTGGGGCGACTGAATGTGATGAGGTTTAGAACCTTGTCGGGGGAGAGGGGAGTGAGGTGGGATAAGGTGGGACCTGAAGAGGTGAGGGAGGATGCGATAGTGCAAGCAGCACTAACCGGGTGGTGAGAAAAGGAGGATCTGATGTCGTTTACCTTCTTGTCAAAGAAGTTACCGAAGTCATCAGGGAGAAGGGAGGAAGTAGGAGGAGGAGGTGGGGGTTGAAGAAGTGTAGAGAAGGTTTCAAAGAGTTTCTTAGGATTGGAGGCAGAGGATAGGATTTTAGAGCGATAGAAGGCAGCTTTAGCAGCAGAAAGGGAGGAGGAGAAAGTGGAAAGAAGAGACTGGAAGTTGAGAAGGTCCTCTGGGAGTTTGCCTTTTCTGCACTTGCGCTCTGCCACTCTCAGGCTCCGTCTGTCAATACGTACTGAGTCGGTCAGCCAAGGGGCAGGTGGAGTTGGGCATGCAGGCCTGGAGGTGAGGGGATGGAGATTGTCCAGAGAAGAGGAGAGGGTTGAGAGAAGATCAGTAGCAGTGTCAGGGGGTAGGAGAGAGAAAGAATCAGGTGTAGGGAGGATAGAGGTAACAGAGGAAGAAAGATCAGTGGCGGAGAGAGAGCGGAGGTGTCTATGGGTGGAAACCATGTGGGTAGGGGAAGGGGCGGAGGGGGGTGAAGCGAGGGAGAGAGAGTAGAACATGAAATAGTGGTCAGAGAGCTGGAGGGGAGTAACAGAGAGATTGGAAATAGGACAGTGTCTAGTAAAGATAAGGTCCAGCTGGTTGCCGGCCTTTTGGGTAGGAGGAGAGGGTGAGAGGTGAAGGTCAAAGGAGGAAAGGAAAGAGAGAAGAGGATCTAGCTTGTCAGTGTGGATGTTGAAGTCACTGAGAAGGATAAGTGCAGAGTCATCAACAGGGAAGTGCGAGACAAGTGTGTCAAGCTCCTACAGAAACTCACCAAGGGGGCCTGGTGGGCGGTACACAACCACAATGGTGTGTTTGACTGGATAAGAGACAGTAACAGCATGAAATTCAAAAGAGGGCGGAGAAAATTGTGGAATGGAAACAAGAGAGTATTTCCATTTCAGGGAGATTAGCAGGCCAGTACCACCACCTCGCCTCCCAGCTCTGGGAGTGTGAGAAAAAGAGTACATATCAGACAGAGCTGTGGGTGTGGTAGTGTTTTCTGGCATGATCCATGTCTCAGTTAGAGCAAGAAAGTTGAGGGAGAGCAAGGATGGTAGCCTGAGATAAACTCAGCTTTCGGCACCGCAGACTGGCCATTCCAGAGCCCTCCCATCACCACTTGCTCAACGTGAGTGGAGAGAGGGGGATAGATGAGATTGGTAGGGTCTCAGCGCCCAGGAGTGACCCAACATCTATGCCAGCCCCGGGAAGAGGAAAGGACAGGAATGTGAAGGAAACACATAGTCTATACTAGGTACACAAGATACAGATGACTGACCGGATCTAAAAAGAGCAGTCCGTGCTTGACGAAGTCTTGGCTTGAAAAAGTCACGCTTGCCTTTGTTCACTCTAGCCTTCGTTCAATCTAGGCTTGTTTGCTCTCGGCTTGTTTGTCTGACCCTTCCAAGTAGCAGCAGTGATTTAAAGAACACTGATTGCTAATTGTCTGCCAGGAGTGCAGGCCACACCCTGGCCACTTAACACCCAATTGGCCAAAGAGGTACACTGAAAATGGGCCTATTGCCCAGAAACTGGTCACTTATGTAAAACTCTATCAAACCTCACACAATACTATTAAAACTGCAAACAGCAAGTTACCAAGGAATATATTTATAAGCTAAAAGGATAACTAAGTCAAAACAGCTAGGCAACAAGAAATGTTTAAGGACACACTAGGTGAAAAACAGCTACAGCTAGAATAAGATCCCACTAGGAACCAGTAGCAGATGTATAGAGGAAGGGACTAATACTCAAGCAGCTGGAATAAGACTAATAGCAACTTGTTAAGCAAGAAAGATGATACTTACTCTGTTCTAGATGAACCAGCAATTCAGAATCACTCCAGAAGTTAAGATGCACACACCTCCCCACCCCACAATCCTCCTCACACCTCCACACCCCACAAATACCTCCACACACCTCCACACAACACACACACATCACATACCTTCACACACCTCCACACACCTCCATCCCCCCACACACCATACAACTCCACTTGCCTCCACACACTTCTACACACCTCCACACACACACACACCACACACAACTCCACACACCATACACACCACCACACACTACATACTCCACAAACACCTCCACACACTTCCACACCACACACACCTCCACACATCACCTCCACACACACACCCCCACACACCATACACACACCTCCACACACCACACACACCTCCACACACCCCACAAACACCTCCACACACTTCCAGACAACTTTACTGGAACGTAACTTTACTGGAAGACAACTTTACTGGAAGACAACTTTACTGGAACACAACTTTAGTGTGATGGACCTGGGAGCTGATATGAGGATTCAAACAATGATTTGTTCAGGAATGACAAACCCATTCTGATGAAGGTTCAGTGACTCTTCGTTAGCTGTGAGCGGTGATGCTGCATTATGTGCAGACCAGGTGTCAGCCAGCGTTCGCTCTCATCTGACTGCAGAAAATAAAATCCAGCGGGCAGCAGTCCAGACGCCCTCACACAGGAGACATGCAGATGTGTTGTTACTCTCACGTAATCCCACATCCATCATTCCAGAGGATGTTTGCTTTATTCCACTGCAGCATGAGAGACTGGCCTGCTCTGGGCAACACGGGAGAGAGAAGGTTTCCTCTGATTGAAAAAGGCCAAGCTGTGAGAGTTTAACAACGCAGTTGTCTCACTGGAATGAATCTTTGGCTTCAGCTCTGCTGGACATGTGGTGCCTCATCGTTTCTTCACCAGCCGGATCACATCCGGTATATTCCTCTGATCCGTTTTGTGCAGAGAGGGAGGCTCCGGTTCCTCCGTCAGACCTGCTAGGTGTGGTCCGGTCGTGTGTGTCTATGAGTGTCTACGCATGTGAGGAATTTGACTACGGTTCACAGCAGCTTGTCGCACTTGCAGACTCGCACAAAAAAAACAAAAGGAAAACAACTGAATAAAAAAGAATGAAGATTAACACTAAATATTCATTACAAATGTCAACATTTAGAAAGAGAAAGAAGAAAGCCACGTTATTTTGTCGTTGTAGTCTTACGGCGAATCCGTTCTCTTCATGTAACCCACTTAAGGGAATGGCTTACATGTAGGGGACGAATTCATCGTAAGACTTGGACTTCCCTTAAAGGCACACAGAAAGGCAAGTTCCTGTAAATCCTGAACCAGCTTCCGTTTACAAAAACGCATGTCGTCCTTGCCTGCCTGTGTGTTGGTTTCCTTATCATGTGGCATTGGCACATGGGAAGGACCATGTGTCTGTCCTGTGGTGGCCTGGCGGCCTGTCCAGGGTGTCGCCCCACCTGCCGCCCAATGGCTGCTGG
>NC_079215.1:68046252-68071252 GCF_029633865.1 Lampris incognitus | reverse complement strand
AGACAGATGCAGGTTTCCACTGGAAGAGTCTAACTGGCTTGGAGAAGATCAAAACCTGCTTTCTGTCACTTTAAAACAAAGACCTACTCAGACAAACAGTTCATTCCTGTCGTCTCTCTCGGCATGTGTTGGCACCTCTTCTTCTGTCGCTGGATCACAAAACTACCCAAACTACTGCGCACACATCAACACATCCAGTCCACTATCATGACGTCACAAACTACTGCGCACACATCCAGTCCACTATCATGACGTCACAAACTACTGCCAACACATCCAGTCCACCTTCATGACGTCACAAACTACTGCGCACACATCAACACATCCAGTCCACTATCATGACGTCACAAACTACTGCCAACACATCCAGTCCACTATCATGACGTCACAAACTACTGCCAACACATCCAGTCCACCTTCATGACGTCACAAACTACTGCGCACACATCAACACATCCGGTCCACTATCATGACGTCACAAACTACTGCGCACACATCAACACATCCAGTCCACTATCATGACGTCACAAACTACTGCAAACACATCCAGTCCACTATCATGACATCACAAACTACTGCCAACACATCCAGTCCACTATCATGATGTCACAAACTACTGCGCACACATCCAGTCCCCTATCATGACATCACAAACTACTGCCAACACATCCAGTCCCCTATCATGACGTCACAAACTACTGCGCACACATCAACACATCCAGTCCCCTATCATGACGTCACAAACTACTGCCAACACATCCAGTCCACTATCATGACGTCACAAACTACTGCGCACACATCAACACATCCAGTCCACTATCATGACGTCACAAACTACTGCAAACACATCCAGTCCACTATCATGACGTCACAAACTACTGCAAACACATCCAGTCCACTATCATGACGTCACAAACTACTGCCAACACATCCAGTCCACTATCATGACGTCACAAACTACTGCAAACACATCCAGTCCACTATCATGACGTCACAAACTACTGCAAACACATCCAGTCCACTATCATGACGTCACAAACTACTGCAAACACATCCAGTCCACTATCATGACGTCACAAACTACTGCAAACACATCAACACATCCAGTCCACTATCATGACGTCACAAACTACTGCGCACACATCAACACATGCAGTCCACTATCATGACGTCACAAACTACTGCGCACACATCAACACATCCAGTCCACTATCATGACGTCACAAACTACTGCAAACACATCCAGTCCACTATCATGACGTCACAAACTACTGCAAACACATCAACACACCCAGTCCACTATCATGACGACACAAACTACTGCCAACACATCAACACATCCAGTCCACTATCATGACGTCACAAACTACTGCCAGCACATCAACACATCCAGTCCACTATCATGACGTCACAAACTACTGCGCACACATCAACACATCCAGTCCACTATCATGACGTCACAAACTACTGCGCACACATCAACACATCCAGTCCACTATCATGATGTAACAAACTACTGCCAACACATCAACACACCCCAGCCACCATTGTGACGTCACTTACCTGTCACACCCAACTCACTGCTGACAGTCACACAGCTGATGAGTTTGTGTGTATGTGTGTGTGTATGTATGTATGTGTGTGTGTGAGAGTGAGTGTATGTGTGTGTGTGTGTGTGTGTGCGTGCACGCAGTTTGATATATAAAACATCAATGAGACTGAAAACAGCCTGCCTGGTGTTTAGTATCAACCAATCAGAAGAGCCAAGCAGAGCAGCTCAGAACAGAACGAGAGCCAGAGCAACAGACAGAGACAGAGCAAGAGACTCACAGACACACAGACAGAGCTAGGTAGTGAGAGACAGACAGACAGAGAGAGGTAGAGAGAGACAGACAGACAGAGAGAGGTAGAGAGAGACAGACAGACAAAGGTAGAGAGAGACAGATGGACAGACACACACAGAGAGGTAGAGACAGACAGAGAGAGGTAGAGAGAGACAGACAGATAGAGGTAGAGAGAGACAGATAGACAGACAGACAGACAGACAGAGGGAGGTAGAGAGAGATAGACAGAGGCAGAGAGAGACAGATAGACAGACAGACAGACAGACAGAGGGAGGTAGAGAGAGATAGACAGAGGCAGAGAGAGACAGATAGACAGACAGACAGAGAGACAGAGAGGTAGAGAGAGACAGAGAGAGGTAGAGAGAGACAGATAGACAGAGAGGTAGAGCGATAGATAGACAGACAGACAGACAGAGCTACTAGGTAGAGAGAGACAGACAGACAGAGGTAGAGACAGACAGACAGACAGACAGACAGAGGTAGAGACACAGACAGACAGACAGAGGTAGAGACAGACAGACAGACAGACAGACAGACAGACAGACAGACAGACAGACAGAGGTAGAGAGACAGACAGACAGAGGTAGAGAGACAGACAGACAGACAGAGGTAGAGACAGACAGACAGACAGACAGACAGAGGTAGAGAGACAGACAGACAGACAGACAGAGGTAGAGACAGACAGACAGAGGTAGAGAGACAGACAGAGGTAGACAGACAGACAGACAGAGGTAGAGACAGACAGACAGACAGAGGTAGAGAGAGACAGGCAGACAGACAGAGGTAGACAGACAGACAGACAGACAGACAGACAGACAGACAGAGGTAGAGAGACCGACAGACAGACAGAGGTAGAGACAGACAGACAGAGGTAGAGAGAGAGACAGACAGACAGAGGTAGAGACAGACAGACAGACAGACAGACAGACAGACAGACAGATAGACAGATAGACAGATAGACGGAGGTAGAGAGAGCGACAGCTTCATGATAGAGTAGAATAAGATGTGTCAGGAGTAAAGAACAATAGTAGAGTAGAGAACAACAGTAGAGTAGAGAACAATATTAGAGAACAGCAGAGTAGAGAACAATAGTAGAGTAGAGAACAATAGTAGAGAACAGCAGAGTAGAGAACAATAGTAGAGTAGAGAACAATAGTAGAGTAGAGAACAATATTAGAGAACAACAGCAGAGTAGAGAACAATAGTAGAGTAGAGAACAATAGTAGAGTAGAGAACTATATTAGAGAACAACAGTAGGGTAGAGAACAACAGTAGAGTAGAGAACAATATTAGAGAACAACAGTAGAGTAGAGAACAATAGCAGAGTAGAGAACAGCTCAGTGGATGCACACAAGAAAATTCCTGCTCGTGACCTGATGACAGACACGTTTATAGTCCTACTCACGACCTGATGACAGACACGTTTATATTCCTACTCGTGACCTGATGACAGACATGTTGATATTCCTGCTCATGACCTGATGACAGACATTTATATTCCTGCTCGTGACCTGATGACAGACATGTTTATATTCCTGCTCGTGACCTGATGACAGACATGTTTATATTCCTGCTCGTGACCTGATGACAGACACGTTTATATTCCTTCTCGTGACCTGATGACAGACACGTTTATATTCCTTCTCGTTACCTGATGACAGACACGTTTATATTCCTTCTCGTGACCTGATGACAGACACGTTTATATTCCTGCTCGTGACCTGATGACAGACATGTTTATATTCCTGCTCGTGACCTGATGACAGACATGTTTATATTCCTACTCGTGACCTGATGACAGATATGTTTATATTCCTGCTCGTGACCTGATGACAGACACGTTTATATTCCTGCTCGTGACCTGATGACAGACACGTTAATATTCCTACTCGTGACCTGATGACAGACACGTTTATGTTCCTACTCGTGACCTGATGACAGACATGTTCATATTCCTGCTCGTGACCTGATGACAGACACGTTTATATTCCTGCTCGTGACCTGATGACAGACATGTTTATATTCCTACTCCTGACCTGATCACAGACACGTTTATATTCCTACTCGTGACCTGATGACAGACATGTTTATATTCCTGCTCGTGACCTGATGACAGACATGTTTATAATTCTACTCCTGACCTGATGACAGACATGTTTATATTCCTGCTCATGACCTGATGACAGACACGTCTATATTCCTACTCGTGACCTGATCACAGACATGTTTATATTTCTACTCCTGACCTGATCACAGACACGTTTATATTCCTACTCGTGACCTGATGACAGACATGTTTATATTCCTGCTCGTGACCTGATGACAGACACGTCAATATTCCTACTCGTGACCTGATCACAGACATGTTTATATTTCTACTCCTGACCTGATCACAGACACGTTTATATTCCTACTCGTGACCTGATGACAGACATGTTTATATTCCTGCTCGTGACCTGATGACAGACACGTTTATAGTCCTGCTCGTGACCTGATGACAGACACGTTTATATTCCTGCTCGTGACCTGATGACAGACACGTTTATATTCCTGATCGTGACCTGATGACAGACACGTTTATATTCCTGCTCGTGACCTGATGACAGACACGTTTATAGTCCTTCTCGTGACCTGATGACAGACACGTTTATATTCCTGCTCGTGACCTGATGACAGACACGTTTATAGTCCTGCTCGTGACCTGATGACAGACATGTTTCTATTCCTGCTCGTGACCTGATGACAGACACGTTTATATTCCTGCTCGTGACCTGATGACAGACACGTTTATATTCCTTCTCGTGACCTGATGACAGACATGTTTCTATTCCTGCTCGTGACCTGATGACAGACACGTTTATATTCCTGCTCGTGACCTGATGACAGACACGTTTATATTCCTTCTCGTGACCTGATGACAGACATGTTTATATTCCTGCTCGTGACCTGATGACAGACATGTTTAAATTCCTGCTCGTGACCTGATGACAGACACGTTTATATTCCTACTCGTGACCTGATGACAGACACGTTTATATTCCTGCTCGTGACCTGATGACAGACACGTTTATATTCCTACTCGTGACCTGATGACAGACATGTTTATATTCCTGCTCGTGACCTGATGACAGACACGTTTATATTCCTGGTCGTGACCTGATGACAGACACGTTTATATTCCTACTCGTGAACTGATGACAGACACGTTTATATTCCTACTCGTGACCTGATGACAGACATGTTTATATTCCTACTCGTGAACTGATGACAGACATGTTTATATTCCTGCTCGTGACCTGATGACAGACATGTTTATATTCCTGCTCGCGACCTGATGACAGACATGTTTATATTCCTGATCGTGACCTGATGACAGACACGTTTATATTCCTACTCGTGAACTGATGACAGACACGTTTATATTCCTACTCGCGACCTGATGACAGACATGTTTAAATTCCTGCTCGTGACCTGATGACAGACACGTTTAAATTCCTGCTCGTGACCTGATGACAGACACGTTTATATTCCTGCTCGTGACCTGATGACAGACATGTTTATATTCCTGCTCGTGACCTGATGACAGACACGTTTATATTCCTGCTCGTGACCTGATGACAGACATGTTTATATTCCTGCTCGCGACCTGATGACAGACATGTTTATATTCCTGCTCGCGACCTGATGACAGACATGTTTATATTCCTGATCGTGACCTGATGACAGACACGTTTATATTCCTACTCGTGAACTGATGACAGACACGTTTATATTCCTACTCGCGACCTGATGACAGACATGTTTATATTCCTGCTCGTGACCTGATGACAGACACGTTTATATTCCTACTCGCGACCTGATGACAGACATGTTTATATTCCTGCTCGTGACCTGATGACAGACATGTTTAAATTCCTGCTCGTGACCTGATGACAGACACGTTTATATTCCTGCTCGTGACCTGATGACAGACACGTTTATATTCCTGCTCGTGACCTGATGACAGACACGTTTATATTCCTGCTCGTGACCTGATGACAGACACGTTTATATTCCTGCTCGTGACCTGATGACAGACACGTTTATATTCCTGCTCGTGACCTGATGACAGACACGTTTATATTCCTGCTCGTGACCTGATGACAGACATGTTTATATTCCTGCTCGTGACCTGATGACAGACACGTTTATATTCCTGCTCGTGACCTGATGACAGACACGTTTATATTCCTACTCGTGACCTGATGACAGACATGTTTATATTCCTGCTCGTGACCTGATGACAGACACGTTTATGTTCCTGCTCGTGACCTGATGACAGACATGTTTATATTCCTGCTCGTGACCTGATGACAGACATGTTTATATTCCTGCTCGCGACCTGATGACAGACATGTTTATATTCCTGCTCGTGACCTGATGACAGACATGTTTATATTCCTGATCGTGACCTGATGACAGACACGTTTATATTCCTACTCGTGAACTGATGACAGACACGTTTATATTCCTACTCGCGACCTGATGACAGACATGTTTATATTCCTGCTCGTGACCTGATGACAGACATGTTTAAATTCCTGCTCGTGACCTGATGACAGACACGTTTATATTCCTGCTCGTGACCTGATGACAGACACGTTTATATTCCTGCTCGTGACCTGATGACAGACATGTTTATATTCCAGCTCGTGACCTGATGACAGACATGTTTATATTCCTGCTCGTGACCTGATGACAGACACGTTTATATTCCTGCTCGTGACCTGATGACAGACACGTTTATATTCCTGCTCGTGACCTGATGACAGACATGTTTATATTCCTGCTCGTGACCTGATGACAGACACGTTTATATTCCTGCTCGTGACCTGATGACAGACATGTTTATATTCCTGCTCGTGACCTGTGTATATTAAACGTTAATCTACTGATATTCTGGAGCACAGTTAAATCACTGCATTGTTTGCATTGGCTGGTGTTTTGAGGCAATGCAGCTGCATTCATTTCTGTCTCCAAACAAAGTGTTTCTTGTGACTTCCTGCACCCTGCACCCTCCCTGCTGTGACCCAGTTTGACCCAAAGCTCCTCATGACTGAAGAGGACTGATTTACACGAAAGGTCAAATCAATAAAAAGACAAAAACTCCCCCATGGATTCACCTGTTTGGTATGGCCAATGGAGAAGGCTGCTACTCCCCAGACCGTTTACACTGACCTGATCGTTGTCTAAATGTTAGCAGTCAAACCAGCAGTTACTTCAGCTGTGGTGCAGCTGTGGTGCAGCTGTGGTGCAGGCGTAACACAGATCAGAATGACACGTTATAAACTTGTTGAAATTCGGAAAAATCCATCCATTATCCAAGCCACTTATCCCAAGCGGGGGTCGCGGGATGTTGCAGCCCCAGCAGTCATTGGGTGGCAGGCGGGGAGAAACCCTGGATAGGCCACCAGTCCATCAGAGGGCCGACACACACACATTCACACCTAGGGACAATTTAGTACGGCCGAGTCACCTGACCTCCATGTCTTTGGACTGTGGGAGGAAACCGGGGCACCTGGAGGAAACCCATGCAGACACGGGGAGAACATGCAAACTCCACACAGAGGACGACCCCCAAGGTTGGACTACCCCAGGGCTCGAACCCAGGACCTTCTCGCTGTAAGGCAATTGCGCTAACTACTGCGCCACCGTGCCGGCAAAATATATTAAACTATTGTTCTTTATATATTGAGTTTCTCTTGTGCTTCCCATCATTCACTTAGCACCTCCTAGTGGTGACGGTTGTGGTCAAGTGCATTACGGAGTAACATCTCTGTCCCTTCTTCACATGACGGCAACAGAGTTGGTATGTTGTTCTACAGAGCCACTCCAGATATGGCTAAAACGTGTTACAAAAGTGCTAAAAGTGCAGTCCAGTTACAGCAATCGATGTAGAAATGGCTGAAGTTGAGCTGACACTTTAAGGCCACAACATCTATCTGTTCATTTGGATTTTGCCAGAGTTGAGTTGTGACAGGCAGTACAGTGGCGCAGTGGTTAGCATGGTCGCCTCACAGCAAGAAGATTGTGGGTTCGAGCCCCGGGGTTGTCCAACCTTGGGGGTCGTCCCGGGTCGTCCTCTGTGTGGAGTTTGCATGTTCTCCCCCCCGTGTCTGCGTGGGTTTCCTCCGGGTGCTCCAGTTTCCTCTCACAGTCCAAAGCCATGTAGGTCAGGTGAATCAGCCGTACTAAATTGTCCTAGGTGTGAATGTGTGTGTGTGTGTTGGCCCTGTGATGGCCTGGCGGCCTGTCCAGGGTGTCTCCCCGCCTGCCGTCCAATGACTGCTGGGATAGGCTGCAGCATCCCCACGACCCTGAGAGCAGGCTAAGCGGTTTGGATAATGGATGGATGGATGAGTTGTGACAGAAATAAATGGGCCTCCAGCGGCTTCCCTGAATTCAGAAGATTGGCGTGGTTTCTTCACAGTATAGCCAGAACAAGGTGTCGTGACCCTGATCCCATTGTAACCTCCTTGTTCTGGCCTTACTTTGAAGAAACCACACCAATCTTCTGAATTCAGGGTAGCTGCTGCAGGCCAATTTATTTCTGTCACAACTCAACTCTGGTAAAATCCACATGTTGTGGTCTTAAAGTGTCAGCTCAACTCCAGCCATTTCTACATCGATTGCCGTAACTGGATTGCACTTTTAGCAATTTTATAACACTTTTTAGCCATATTTGGAGTGAGCACTATAGAACAACATACCAACAGAGATGTTACTCCGTAATGCACTTGACCACAACCGTCACCACTAGGAGGTGCTAAGTGAATGATGCCAGGTTTGAATATGAAGAGCACAAGAGAAACTCAATATATAAAGAATAATAATTTAATAGATTTTGCCGAACTTCAACAAGTTTATAACATGTAATTCTTACCTCTGTTACAGTGGGTGCCACTGGAAACTGCAAAGGCCAAATTTCTACAGCATCAGTGGAGGTATCAGCTTGTGACAGCATGGAGCACCGAAGGCTGGAACTAAAACTGTCTGGAACCAATTGGAGCGTGAAACTTTTCTGGATCTTCACAACACTTCGAATTTATCACATTGTTTTTAAACGTGACTGTGTCTGAACCTCTTACATGGAAAATAGGATTTGGACTTACAAGATCTCATCGTTGTCAAACTCAAGGACTCCGTGAGTGTCCTCAAAGTCTTCACCCCCTCCTTTGGCTGTCCCCTCGATAGTCTTGTACGGCACGACCACCATGCCTCGAGCCCCAGAGGTTCGGATAACCTTCACCTCCATCACACCGACATTCTCGCTCACGGTCATTACAGGCTCCTCAAATGTAAAGATCCCGGCATGATCATCATCAAAGATGGTGACCACAGCTGTGCAGGGCAGGCCGAGACCGGCTATAGTGTCCAGGTGGTTGGCCTCATTATTCTGGGTGCTGGTGCTTTCAGAGATAACCCTCACCTTGCTGAGGTGAACTAGGAAGTGTTCATCCTCCTCGAAGATGTCATCATCAATGATGTCGATCTTGATCTCCTTCTCTGTCTCGCCGGGTTTAAACACAACGGTGCCTTCAGTAAACTGGTAATCAGACCCAGCGTTGGCCGTGCCGTCTTCTGTCCGGTATTCCACAGAGACAGTGCTTGTTAAATCCCCGCCGCGCCGCACCACGTTTAGCACCACTGACCCACAGTTCTCCAGGCACTGGTAAGTAGCCGGATCAAAGAAGATCTTGGAAGAGAAATTCTTCTCCGAGACTTCAGAGCAAACGTCGTGCTGGAAGGCTCTCTTGGCTTGGTCAGCCGCGTGCTTCTTCAAGACGTTCCCTGCTCCAGTCATTATCCGGGTTGCCTGACACCGGTAGAAAGCCCGGCTCTTCTGCTGCTGGGTCAGAACTTGGTAATTGGCAATCTCGATCAGCTGCTCCATCTCCTTCTCTGGATGTTTTTGCTTCAGCTCCTTCAAGATTCGGGCCATCTCCCTCCTGCTTTGTTCCTCCTCCAGCTCCTTCTCCTCCAAGCCCATGTCTCTGTCTACAAGATCCTCACCATGGAAGTTCAGCGCCCTGCCGTCCATTTCGATGTCAACTTTGGAAGGAAGCTGCAGCTCTCCCTCCGTCTCAATGATAATTCCCTTCCGCTTGCCAGCTCGGTAGCGCTTGTGCATGTACTTGTAGAAAAGGAGCCTGCGGTCTGCCACATAGGCGAATCCCACACACAACGGGAAGAATAAGAGAGTTAGGAGCCCCTCCCAAACTTCCACGATGCCTGGGGAGAAGACAGCTAGGATCAGGTACAGCCATGTGTAAGCGAAGATACTCCAGGTGGCGGTGACGAAAAACACCCTCAGGTGCTTGACCTTCCTGTGCTCGCCGTCTGGGATGACCGACACGCACAGGCCGATGATGACGAACATGTTGAAGGCAGCGCTCCCCACGATGGTGTTGGGGCCGAGTTCTCCAGCATTAAATTGATGACCGCACACCTCCACCACAGACAGGAGGATTTCTGGAGCAGAGGAACCCAGCGCCATGAGAGTCAGGTTAGACACTGTCTCATTCCAGACACGCACAGTCGTGGTGATCTTCTCACCATTGGGCTTCTTGATTGTGATTTGTCTTTCCTGGGAGGTGATGACCTCGATGGAGGCCATGAAACGGTCAGCGATGATCGAGACACCCAGGAACATGTAGGCCAGTCCAACAAAGTAAATAGTTGCTCTGGCCAAGCGGTCCACGAAGGTGGGGTTCACCGGTTTCCATATGGGCAGGATGACGCCCTCTATACAGTCAGAGCTTCCCCCACACTTGGTGTGGTTGCTCAGCGTGCCATTTGAGCCACTGTTCAGAGTGGAGCCTCCCGCGGCAGCAGACAGGTTTTCGGAGGTGAGGATGATGAAGAGGAGGAGCAGCTGAGCGGTGAAAGACAGCGAGGACGTTCTAGTCGGGTCCATATTCCCACGTCAGCTCCCTTAAACCTGGAAATGACAGAGAGGAGCGCTTAATGCACTGCATGAGTTCACATGTATGCGTGTTATTCTCAATCTGGATCTATGTGGGAGTACATGTATCTATGAACACACACTAAAAGTCTCGAAGCATAATCAATAATTGAGGTAAGGAAATCCATAGAGTTGAATCAGTTCATCTGGACACTATGTTTAGTGGGAGAAACGTTTCATCACTCATGTAAGGGACTTCGTCAGTCTCAGTGACTGCAGGTATCCCTCAACATTATAAACAGCACAGTGGCATAACGACTGAAACCAACGATTGGTTTCATATTGACGTAACCATTAGCTAGAGTTACGATGGCCATGTGTACTATTCAGAGGACTGGGGAGTAGTTGCAATCACAGCATTGTAAGATGGTGACAGATGTACTCTTAGTCCTCCCCCCTCTGTTCAGGGATGGTCGTTCCCTCTTCACATAGACGACCTGTCTGACTCCCTGTTCAACCCACTGAGCTGACAACGTCCCCACCAACACAGCGGCTGGGGAAGGGGAGAAATCCCACATTAAACAGGTCCTGGTTAAGTGTGGTTATCCTAACTGGGCTTTTGTCAAAGCCAGGAAGACCCCAAACAGTGCACCAGCCAATCAGAGAAAGGAGAAGGGCAACAGCTGTCTAAGTGGAAACCAGTGGTGATTCTGTATGTGGTGGGAGTGTTGGAAAAGCTGAGATGCGTATTTTCTGAACACCGCGTCTCAGATGGTTTCAAACCCCAAAACACGCTGCACCAGAAGTTGGTCCTCCCCAAGAATCAAGTCCCCGGCACAAACAGAGCAATATAGTGTAGCTGTTAAGTGCCAGCAGGACTGCCATGACTTGTACATTGGGGAAACTAAACAGATGCTGGCCAAGAGGATGACACAACACAGGAGAACTAACACGTCAGGCCAGGACTCCACAGTCTCTACACCATCTACAGACCAGGACTCCACGGTCTACACCATCTACAGACCAGGACTCCACAGTCTACACCATCTACAGGCCAGGACTCCACGGTCTACACCATCTACAGACCAGGACTCCACGGTCTACAACATCTACAGACCAGGACTCCACGGTCTACACCATCTACAGACCAGGACGCCACAGTCTCTACACCATCTACAGACCAGGACTCCACAGTCTACACCATCTACAGACCAGGACTCCACAGTCTACACCATCTACAGGCCAGGACTCCACAGTCTACACCATCTACAGGCCAGGACTCCACAGTCTACACCATCTACAGACCAGGACTCCACAGTCTACACCATCTACAGACCAGGACTCCAAGGTCTACACCATCTACAGACCAGGACTCCACAGTCTACACCATCTACAGACCAGTGGCCACTCTTTCAGGGATGAGGATGTGCACATCCTTGATAGGGAGGAACGTTGGTTTGAACAGGGAGTTAAAGAGGCCATCTTTGGAATGACCATCCCTGAACCGGGGTGGTGGTGGTGGTGGTGATGATGGTGGGGGGGGGGGGGGGAGTGTACAGCTGTCACCATCTTACAATGTCAAGTCAAGTCAATTCAGTTTTATTTGTATAGCCCAATATCACAAATATATAAATGTGTCTCAGGGGGCTTTACAGCAACACAACATCCTGTCCTTAGACCCTCACATCGATAAGGAACAACTCCCTAAAGAAAAACCCTTTAACGGGGAGAAAAACTTCGCAATAAAACCCCAGAAAGAGCACGCAAACAAACCTACACTTTGAACAATGGGAAAAACATCCAACTGAAAATGCACACACTGAATTGTGTAAAAGCATCCTGCAGGTGCACATGAAAACAACTAATGATGCCTGCAGAGCTGAACTGGGCCAATTCCCATTCTTATTGAAAATCCAGAAACGATCAGTTGGCTTCATCTAAAAGAAAGTGACCCACCCCCACCCCCACCCCCACTCCTACCACCACAAAGCCCTACAGAGCCAAGACACGAGCAAAGACCAAGGTCACCTCACTCAGCCGGTCCTGACGCTCCGTTCCAGTCCAAGCAGTGTTCTGCCTCAGCACCAGTCTGACACCAGGACTATCAGAGTCAATCAAATTATATCACAACCGACCCAAAAGTACCTCACCTATTGGAACACAAAATCACACACACAAAGTAAAACACAATGCTATCTGGCGCTAAAGAGACAGTACACTGTGGCAGTCTACCTGAGCACAGTGACTGATGTTAAACACAGACACATGGTAACACAGTACAGACTGAGGCTCATAGCCTGGCCATAGAAACACAGACACATGGTAACACAGTACAGACTGAGGCTCATAGCCTGGCCATAGAGACACAGACACATGGTAACACAGTACAGACTGAGACTCATAGCCTGGTCATAGAAACACAGACACATGGTAACACAGTACAGACTGAGACTCATAGCCTGGCCATAGAAACACAGACACATGGTAACACAGTACAGACTGAGGCTCATAGCCTGGCCATAGAGACACAGACACATGGTAACACAGTACAGACTGAGGCTCATAGCCTGGCCATAGAAACACAGACACATGGTAACACAGTACAGACTGAGACTCATAGCCTGGCCATAGAGACACAGACACATGGTAACACAGTACAGACTGAGACTCATAGCCTGGCCATAGAAACACAGACACATGGTAACACAGTACAGACTGAGGCTCATAGCCTGGCCATAGAAACACAGACACATGGTAACACAGTACAGACTGAGACTCATAGCCTGGTCATAGAAACACAGACACATGGTAACACAGTACAGACTGAGGCTCATAGCCTGGCCATAGAGACACAGACATATGGTAACACAGTACAGACTGAGACTCATAGCCTGGTCATAGAAACACAGACACATGGTAACACAGTACAGACTGAGACTCATAGCCTGGCCATAGAAACACAGACACATGGTAACACAGTACAGACTGAGACTCATAGCCTGGCCATAGAAACACAGACACATGGTAACACAGTACAGACTGAGACTTATAGCCTGGCCATAGAAACACAGACACATGGTAACACAGTACAGACTGAGGCTCATAGCCTGGCCATAGAAACACAGACACATGGTAACACAGTACAGACTGAGACTCATAGCCTGGCCATAGAGACACAGACACATGGTAACACAGTACAGACTGAGACTCATAGCCTGGCCATAGAAACACAGACACATGGTAACACAGTACAGACTGAGGCTCATAGCCTGGCCATAGAGACACAGACACATGGTAACACAGTACAGACTGAGGCTCATAGCCTGGCCATAGAGACACAGACACATGGTAACACAGTACAGACTGAGGCTCATAGCCTGGCCATAGAAACACAGACACATGGTAACACAGTACAGACTGAGACTCATAGCCTGGCCATAGAAACACAGACACATGGTAACACAGTACAGACTGAGACTCATAGCCTGGCCATAGAGACACAGACACATGGTAACACAGTACAGATTGAGACTCATAGCCTGGCCATAGAAACACAGACACACGGTAACACAGTACAGACTGAGACTCATAGCCTGGCCATAGAGACACAGACACATGGTAACACAGTACAGACTGAGGCTCATAGCCTGGCCATAGAAACACAGACACATGGTAACACAGTACAGACTGAGGCTCATAGCCTGGCCATAGAAACACAGACACATGGTAACACAGTACAGACTGAGGCTCATAGCCTGGTCATAGAGACACAGACACATGGTAACACAGTACAGACTGAGACTCATAGCCTGGCCATAGAGACACAGACACATGGTAACACAGTACAGACTGAGACTCATAGCCTGGCCATAGAGACACAGACACATGGTAACACAGTACAGACTGAGGCTCATAGCCTGGCCATAGAAACACAGACACATGGTAACACAGTACAGACTGAGACTCATAGCCTGGCCATAGAAACACAGACACATGGTAACACAGTACAGACTGAGGCTCATAGCCTGGCCATAGAAACACAGACACATGGTAACACAGTACAGACTGAGACTCATAGCCTGGCCATAGAAACACAGACACATGGTAACACAGTACAGACTGAGGCTCATAGCCTGGCCATAGAAACACAGACACATGGTAACACAGTACAGACTGAGACTCATAGCCTGGCCATAGAAACACAGACACATGGTAACACAGTACAGACTGAGACTCATAGCCTGGCCATAGAAACACAGACACATGGTAACACAGTACAGACTGAGACTCATAGCCTGGCCATAGAGACACAGACACATGGTAACACAGTACAGACTGAGACTCATAGCCTGACCATAGAGACACAGACACATGGTAACACAGTACAGACTGAGGCTCATAGCCTGGCCATAGAAACACAGACACATGGTAACACAGTACAGACTGAGACTCATAGCCTGGCCATAGAAACACAGACACATGGTAACACAGTACAGACTGAGGCTCATAGCCTGGCCATAGAAACACAGACACATGGTAACACAGTACAGACTGAGACTCATAGCCTGGCCATAGAGACACAGACACATGGTAACACAGTACAGACTGAGACTCATAGCCTGGCCATAGAAACACAGACACATGGTAACACAGTACAGACTGAGACTCATAGCCTGGCCATAGAAACACAGACACATGGTAACACAGTACAGACTGAGACTCATAGCCTGGCCATAGAGACACAGACACATGGTAACACAGTACAGACTGAGGCTCATAGCCTGGCCATAGAAACACAGACACATGGTAACACAGTACAGACTGAGACTCATAGCCTGGCCATAGAGACACAGACACATGGTAACACAGTACAGACTGAGACTCATAGCCTGGCCATAGAAACACAGACACATGGTAACACAGTGCAGACTGAGGCTCATAGCCTGGCCATAGAAACACAGACACATGGTAACACAGTACAGACTGAGACTCATAGCCTGGCCATAGAAACACAGACACATGGTAACACAGTACAGACTGAGACTCCTAGCCTGGCCATAGAAACACAGACACATGGTAACACAGTACAGACTGAGACTCATAGCCTGGCCATAGAGACACAGACACATGTTACACAGTACAGACTGAGACTCATAGCCTGGCCATAGAAACACAGACACATGTTACACAGTACAGACTGAGACTCATAGCCTGGCCATAGAGACACAGACACATGGTAACACAGTACAGACTGAGACTCATAGCCTGGCCATAGAAACACAGACACATGTTACACAGTACAGACTGAGACTCATAGCCTGGCCATAGAGACACAGACACATGGTAACACAGTACAGACTGAGACTCATAGCCTGGCCATAGAAACACAGACACATGGTAACACAGTACAGACTGAGGCTCATAGCCTGGCCATAGAGACACAGACACATGGTAACACAGTACAGACTGAGACTCATAGCCTGGCCATAGAGACACAGACACATGGTAACACAGTACAGACTGAGACTCATAGCCTGACCATAGAGACACAGACACATGGTAACACAGTACAGACTGAGGCTCCTAGCCTGGCCATAGAAACACAGACACATGGTAACACAGTACAGACTGAGGCTCATAGCCTGGCCATAGAAACACAGACACATGGTAACACAGTACAGACTGAGGCTCATAGCCTGGTCATAGAGACACAGACACATGGTAACACAGTACAGACTGAGGCTCATAGCCTGGCCATAGAAACACAGACACATGGTAACACAGTACAGACTGAGGCTCATAGCCTGGCCATAGAAACACAGACACATGGTAACACAGTACAGACTGAGGCTCATAGCCTGGCCATAGAAACACAGACACATGGTAACACAGTACAGACTGAGGCTCATAGCCTGGCCATAGAAACACAGACACATGGGAACACAGTACAGACTGAGGCTCATAGCCTGGCCATAGAAACACAGACACATGTTACACAGTACAGACTGAGGCTCATAGCCTGGCCATAGAAACACAGACACATGGTAACACAGTACAGACTGAGACTCATAGCCTGGCCATAGAAACACAGACACATGGTAACACAGTACAGACTGAGACTCATAGCCTGGCCATAGAAACACAGACACATGGTAACACAGTACAGACTGAGGCTCATAGCCTGACCATAGAAACACAGACACATGGTAACACAGTACAGACTGAGGCTCATAGCCTGGCCATAGAGACAGGCAGATAGAAGAAAACATGGCTGCCAGAAGAGGAGCGATGGTGCCAACAGTGTGGAGGAGGTGCTGCAGAGACAGAGCAGAACCTCCTCACACAGTGCCCAACATTTAAACTAATCAGGGAACAAGTTTCCCTAAAATTCAGCAGTAAACACCCACAATTTATTAAATCAGGGAAAACTAAAAATGCTACTGGGAAATGACAGGAAGTTGTGTTGTCGCAGGACAGTTTATCTCTGCTGCCCCCACATGAGGGAACCAGAATGACCTGCTGACCTACAGCAGGCCTCAGTTTTAAGGTACCTTCTTTTTATTTACGGAGTATATGTATATATTGTTGTGTTTTTCTGTATGTATAGCTTTACACGTTCATGCTGTCTGTACATCGTATTTGTTAACATTGGTTGTTTGTACATTGTTTTGGCAATACTGTATTTTGTTATAGTCATGCTAATGAAGCAAAGTGAATTTGAATTCGAGAGAATTTGAATTTTAAAACAGACCTTTATTTTTATCTTGTACCATTTGCACAAGTTTTCCATTGTCAAAAAATTACAACAAAAACGAATTCATTCAAAAACCCAAAACAGAAATACCAAAATAAAAAAAAGAAAGAAAAAATCTCAGCTGTCCAGAACCAAAGAGCTCTCTCTGACTGAACACAGCACATCCTGCACACCCCAACTCTCTTTTTTGTCAGTCTGTAAAACTCAAACCAAACTGCTCTGGGCCGAGCTGCCAGCAGCCCAGTCGGCATCAGAACCACGTCTTCTGACCCCTCGCCCCTCACACGGGGTCTCCCTGTTTTCCAAACGGATTCGGCCAGTCCTGAAATGAAATTCATTAATGTGTGTACACATGTTTTCTTAGCAGAGCAGTGTGGACCACAGATAAAAAGACAAAAAGAGAATCTTTCTCCTAAGCTCTGAAGCCACGTCTGTAGTGGGCTGAATAGTCTGTCCAGTCTGGAACACTGGATAAACAGATGGTATGTTGTTTCTGTCTGCAAGCAGAAAGGACAGCCGTCCACTGTGTCAGGACTGAGGCGCACCAGATACCTGTTTGGTGCTATGGCCCCATGTACAATCCTCCACTGGAGGTCACCAGTCTGTTTGTTAATGGGAGGTTTGTACAGGGACCACCAACAGCCCCTCGGGGACGATCCCAGACCAAAAAACTCAGTCCATCTCGACACCTTCACCCCTGCCATGGAGCGTAAGCTTGAAACCTTCACGCTGATATAATAGGCTGCTTTTTCCCCTAGAGTCTCAAACTCTCCCAACCCTAGGGTCTTTAGAGACAGCAGGATGTCCCCCTTATCTTGCCACTGTCCCAACAGCAGGAGAGACAGCCAGGGAAGGAAAGAGATACTCATAGTCATCATCCCATTGGTCATATAGAGTACGATCTTCGGCAAAAGCTCTGAGGGCTTCTGGCAGAGCAGAGGAGCACAGACCTCCTCCACCAGCCTGAGCAGCAGCAGTCTATTGGAGCTGATGTTGAGCAGTTCAACTAGATGGGTGATGGATTTTTTCATGAGATGAGATGACATAGCTTAACACAGCCAGGCTCTCTCAGTCTGGATCTCAGGCTACCAGAAGACAAAACCTGAGAGGTGATGAAACTGTTTCCAAACAAGGGTTCCTCAAAGAGCCACATCCCTGGTGCCATCACAGCTTCCCAAATGGAATGTTAAAACATGCCCTGCATGTAAAACAGACTGATAAAAAGACACCAGACCAGTTAAATCCATGGACTGGAGCTGAAGCAGGAACAAGTGTTTCTCATATCCTAGGCGTCCGGCGCTCCTCAGCAACAAACAGGCAGTAACTTTCCCCGGCAGGCCAAAGCTGTCTGTGAGCTATCTGCAGCCTGAAGGCTGTGATCCATGATTTGAGGTCTACCAGGTCCTGTCCTCCGCCCTGTACCAGCAGGTACACTATGGCTGATATCAGCCATAGTGCTGCTCTGACCAGAAGAAATCCACAACTGCCCTCTGAATTCCTCCAATCAAGCCCCTTGGTGGATCCCTCCTCTGTTGCTCGCCCTGAGGTTTCTTCCCAGGTTTCTCTCAGTTAACTTTGGCCTGTCTTTGTCAGCCCACTGCCCAACCTGCAGAGCTTCACTTTTTTCCCAGTTCACATTTGCTGAAGATGCCCTTTCATACATGACTAAACTATTACCAAGGAACCCCACATCTCTCTGCTCTCTGACAAACAGAGTAATGTCATCAGTATAAGCGGACACCACCAGCGCTGAGGTAACCCTGGTAGCACAAGTCCCAATAACCTGGATCTCAATCTATTCAGATGAGGCTCAATAGCTAAAGAGTATAGCTATCTAGAGATAGGACATCCCTGTCTAATGTCTCTCTGAACCTTTACTGGTCAGCTCAGCCCACAACCCACTTTCACCAAACAGAAAGCTTCCTTATACAACAAACCCAGCAATGACACAAACAGATCTGTTTGGGAACACTCCTGCAGCACCTCCCACAGGTCAGCTCCCAAACACTTCCAGAGGCGCTTATAGAAGTCTACAGGTAGTCCATCCAGTCCAGGGGCTCAACCAGAACCCATCTGGCCCACAGCAGCAGTGAGCTCTTCTAGGGAGATGTTGGCATCCAGGACGGCTCTGTCCTCAGAGCTCAACTGAGGAAACCCCTGCAGCAGCTGGTCCACACACTCTCTGTTACAGTCCTCCATTCCAAAGAGGGCAATGCAGGACTCTACGGCATGTTGTCTCATCTCAATCAGGTCAGTCATCACCCTACCACCAGGGAGGCGGAAACAGACCATTTGTTTGGTCTGATGGACGGACTTCTCAAGGTTAAAGAAGGAGGTGGGAGCATTCTTATCTCTAATGCTGGTGAACCTTGACCTGACCAAAGCCCCTTTAACTCTTTCATGTAAAAATGAACCTAATTCCTGTTTCTTTTGTTGAAGCCTGTGACTATCTGTGCTGTTGTGAGTGAATACCCTGATATCTTTTTCTAAATCCTGAATGACTCTTTTCACTCTCACTGTGGAATGACTTGTATACTGTTGACAGAAAACGCATATATGTGCCTTGCTCACTTCCCACCACTGACTCAGGGACTCAAAGTCCCTCTTCCTTTCTCTCCAGAGTCCCAAGAACACCTCAAATTTCTCACAGAAATCAGTCCTGAAGCAGCTTAACGTTAAAGTGCCAGTATGAGCTGCATTTTTTTTAATGTCTTAACATCTCCTGCCATGGAGACATTATCAAGGGGCGGGATGTTATCATCTGCAGTGTCTGCCTCCACTTGCTGTCTATGCGGACATGCAAACAGTGGCATGGTGGCCCAGTGGTTAGCACTGTGGCCTCACAGCAAGAAGGTCCTGGGTTCAAACCCCCAGGCCATCCCAGGTCCTTTCTGTGTGGAGTTTGCATGTTCTCCCCGTATCTGCACGGGTTTCCTCCGGGTGCTCCAGTTTCCCCCCACTGTGGAGGATGTAAGAAAGGAGACGAGACCAGTTCTCCTTCTGACCACACAGCTGTGGGGTCGTTTATTTCCTCCAACTCAAAATAAGTTAGCCTTGTGTCTACCCACAATTCCCTTTGCTAACCCCGCCCACTGTCTTAAAGGGACGGTCTCTGGCCCACATGGTGAATATGTAACCTGCAAGTAGGTCACTACACCACCATCAAAAAGACATGCGTGTTAGGGTTAATACTCCTGTCTGTGCCCCTGACCAAGGCAACAGGAAAAAGAACTGGAGTTAGTTGGTCCCCAGGTGCTGCAGCTGCCCACTGCTCCTACACAACAGGATGGGTTAAATGCAGAAGACACATTTCATCGTACCTCAACAACTGTACAATGACCAAAATAAAGGGGCTTTCTTTTCGTATGGCCGACATCTCCACACTCAAAACATTTCAACTGCCCTGAACTTGCATACACCATGTATGAGCCATAACCATGTCTAACTCTAAATGAAACCTCCTAACTCTGTGTCGGAGAGTCCAAAAACACAAATACCTGTCCCTGAGTGACTGAACATGTTTCAGCTTCGGATCTTTACATCCAAGACTGACAGTTTTGAAGGCACTGGCGAATTTACCAATCCTCCGCAGCTCGTTGGAGATAACGGCGGAACACACGACGCTGTGACTCTGGTAGAGGGAACCGACGATCGGGAAACAGTAGTACAGACATCCCTTAGAACTACACCACTCTCGAGCCTCTCACCAACACCACGCTCCTCCTTCAACAAAACCACCACAGCCTTGTTCCTCCTGCAAGCAAACAGTAGTACAGACATCCCTTAGAACTACACCACTCTCGATCCTCTCACCAACACCACGCTCCTCCTTCAAAACACCCACTACAGCCTTGTTCCTCCTGCAAGCAAACAGTAGTACAGACATCCCTTAGAACTACACCATTCTCGATCCTCTCACCAACACCACGCTCCCCCTTCAAAACACCCACCACAGCCTTGTTCCTCCTGCAAGCAAACAGTAGTACAGACATCCCTTAGAACTGCACCACTCTCGATCCTCTCACCAACACCACGCTCCTCCTTCAACAAAACCACGACAGCCTTGTTCCTCCTGCAAGCAAACAGTAGTACAGATATCCCTTAGAACTACACCACTCTCGATCCTCTCACCAACACCACGCTCCTCCTTCAACAAAACCACCACAGCCTTGTTCCTCCTGCAAGCAAACAGTAGTACAGATATCCCTTAGAACTACACCACTCTCGATCCTCTCACCAACACCACGCTCCTCCTTCAAAACACCCACCACAGCCTTGTTCCTCCTGCAAGCAGACAGTAGTACAGACATCCCTTAGAACTACACCACTCTCGATCCTCTCACTAACACCACGCTCCTCCTTCAAAAGACCCACCACAGCCTTGTTCCTCCTGCAAGCAAACAGTAGTACAGACATCCCTTAGAACTACACCAGTCTCGATCCTCTCACCAACACCACGCTCCTCCTTCAAAAGACCCACCACAGCCTTGTTCCTCCTGCAAGCAAACAGTAGTACAGACATCCCTTAGAACTACACCACTCTCGATCCTCTCACCAACACCACGCTCCTCCTTCAAAACACCCACCACAGCCTTGTTCCTCCTGCAAGCAAACAGTAGTACAGACATCCCTTAGAACTACACCGCTCTCGATTCTCTCACCAACACCACGCTCCTCCTTCAAAACACCCACCACAGCCTTGTTCCTCCTGCAAGCAGACAGTAGTACAGACATCCCTTAGAACTACACCACTCTCGATCCTCTCACCAACACCACGCTCCTCCTTCAAAAGACCCACCACAGCCTTGTTCCTCCTGCAAGCAAACAGTAGTACAGACATCCCTTAGAACTACACCACTCTCGATCCTCTCACCAACACCACGCTCCTCCTTCAAAACACCCACCACAGCCTTGTTACTCCTGCAAGCAGACAGTAGTACAGACATCCCTTAGAACTACACCGCTCTCGATCCTCTCACCAACACCACGCTCCTCCTTCAACAAAACCACCACAGCCTTGTTCCTCCTGCAAGCAGACAGTAGTACAGATATCCCTTAGAACTACACAACTCTCGATCCTCTCACCAACACCACGCTCCTCCTTCAACAAAACCACCACAGCCTTGTTCCTCCTGCAAGCAAACAGTAGTACAGACATCCCTTAGAACTACACAACTCTCGATCCTCTCACCAACACCACGCTCCTCCTTCAAAAGACCCTCCACAGCCTTGTTCCTCCTGCAAGCAAACAGGAGACTCCCATGTCCACCTTGCTCTCCTACGGGCCAACAAAACCTCTGCCACCGTCACGCTGGCCTCCGGCGGGACTATCCGAATCCCGTGATGGATGAACGGCGGTGGCGGCGTCTCGGAGGACGCCAGTCCTCATGAAAACCACCCGACTAAACCACCGAACACTCGGTAAGAAGGTATGAAGAGGGTTTACCTGATCGTGCACACAGGACAGATTAAGACTACAGGGGAACATCCGAAAAAATACAGCAAACAATTCAAACTCCGCGCCAATGTCACATTCACCGCCCTCACCCACTCACGCTCACACGCCCACTTCCCAGCATGCACTGCCGTGAGGCAGCGCGAGCGCGAGCGCGAGCATTGTAGTTCGTGTATTTTGTGTCAAACAAGTCTCACCAAACATGAGGTGAAAACTCTGGTAACGCGTCACATTAAGTACATGTAATAAGTGTTATTTGATGGTTAATAAGGCCCTTATGAGTCCTTATAAAATGCTTATTACCATTATTATGTGTTGATAGGACTAAATGTTCATAATAACATCGTAAACACGTTTTGGCCACTAGGCGGCGTTTGTGAAATATGCCAAACTTCCTTTTTCACATTCGTTTCGGGTTGTAAATCCAGTCTGCATAAACGTTACGTGTAGCACGTAAGAACCCTCACGACCGGAAGTATTACAGGAGTTCGGATAGTCCACAAAGTGCAGCATTAGGACTTAGAAGGGCCTTATGAGCTGTTAACTAAGGGTTATAACATGGGCTTAATGTAGCGCCTTATGAGCCGTTAACTAAGGGTTATAACATGGGCTTAATGTAGCGCCTTATGAGCTGTTAACTAAGGGTTATAACATGGGCTTAATGTAGCGCCTTATGAGCTGTTAACTAAGGGTTATAACATGGGCTTAATGTAGCGCCTTATGAGCCGTTAACTAAGGGTTATAACATGGGCTTAATGTAGCGCGTTACCAGAAGTTTTATTTCTGCGTCGGTCTTTACTGGTTCCAACAGATCCACTTTAGTCACGAAGAGGAGCGGATGCCGAGATGGACAGATGACGGGTAGAGATGGAGAGAGAGGAGGAAGAGAGGAGGAAGAGAGGTCGTCTCCATAGAAGGAAACTTGAGACAAGTGTGACTCAAACAGGCCGCCCCCCTCCCATCAACGCCCCCGTTTCGAACGCAGGATGAAAGATGAACGCGCCTGCCTGCCTGCCTGCCTGTTATAACGGACGCTTCTGGGAGGTCCATCCCACAACACTCCTCCACGCAGGGAGAGGAGCTTCCTGCACCTCCAGGCCTGCCTGCTCCTTCAGAAACGTGCATGTGAGCTCACCTGCAGACGGACGGACGGAGGGACGGAGGGACGGACAGCGGCCTGGTCAGCAGGGGACAGCAGGAGGTGCGTTATGATGGAGGCTCCACACCTCAGCACTTCTCCACCGTCTGCACCGTCATTAAAACAAATGAAGTCAAAAGATCCCGGCAGCAAAACTACAGCGCCGTCCTGGACGCGTCTGACTGTCTTCTGGAGACCCTCCCTCTCTCCCTCCCCCTCTCTACTGGACTCCCTCTCTCCCTCCCTCTCTAATGGACTCTCTCTCTCCCTCCCCCCCTCTCTCTGTCTCCCTCCCTCTCTATTGGACTCTCTCTCTCCCCCGCTCCCTCTTCTCTCTCCCTCCCTACTAGACTCTCCCCCCCCCTCTCTGTCTCCCTCCCTACTGGACTCTCTCTCTCCCTCGCCCCCTCTCCCTGTCTCCCTCCCTGTCTCCCTCCCTCTCTACTGGACTCTCTCTCTCCCTCCCTACTGTACTCTCTCTGTCTCCCTCCCTAATGGACTCTCTCTCTCTCCCGCTCCTTCTCTCTGTCACCCTCCCTACCAGACTCTCTCTCTCTCTCCCCCCTCTCTCTGTCTCCCTCCCTACCAGACTCTCTCTCTCTCCCGCTCCCTCTCTCTGTCTCCCTCCCTACTGGACTCTCTCTCTCTCCCGCTCCCTCTCTCTGTCTCCCTCCCTAATGGACTCTCTCTCTCTCCCGCTCCTTCTCTCTGTCTCCCTCCCTACCAGACTCTCTCTCTCTCTCCCCCCTCTCTCTGTCTCCCTCCCTACCAGACTCTCTCTCTCTCTCCCGCTCCCTCTCTCTGTTCCCTCCCTACCAGACTCTCTCTCTCTCCCGCTCCCTCTCTCTGTCTCCCTCCCTACTGG
>NC_079215.1:68033752-68041252 GCF_029633865.1 Lampris incognitus | reverse complement strand
CATCCTTCGAGTATCAGGTGATCTTATTGGAAAGTCAGTCTTCTGTGTTACTGGTTACCATTTATTGGCCCCCAAAGCATACAGCCCTATTTTTACCTGAAATATCAGAACTACTGACCATTTGTTTCACTAATTATGACAGAATTCTAATTTCTGGGGACTTTAATTTGCATGTGGATAACGCCTTGGACAGCAAAGCTATGGAGTTTGTACAGCTTCTGCGTTCCTTTGATTTTATTCAACATGTTGTTGGGCCAACCCACAACCTTGGCCACACCCTAGTTTTGGTGATCTCTAGAGGCCGGAATATTGCTGTTGACAAGATTGTTGATAGAAATTTATCAGATCACTACTGTTTGTTTTTTCACGATTGTCTCTGACTTAGCAAAAAGTGTATCGTAAAGATGTTTTCTTAGAGTCCTTCTGCAGTCATTAACTTCCCTCATCACCTGCGCAGTATTCCTCTGTCAGCTGATATTTCCTCAGTGCATGACAAAGTTAACCCCTTCAACTTTAAACTAGAGTCAGCTCTCAACATAGTGGCTCCTATAAAAACTAAGAAAAGAAAATCACAGACAACAGTGATACCCTGGAAGACTGAGCAAATGCGTTTGCTCAAGAGGGATTGCCGTAGAGCAGAGCGAATGTGGAGGAAAAGTAAGTTTATGGCGAGACTTTTAGAAAATCTATATTTGTTTATAACAGCTCTGCGCTGCGCAAGGCAGGCTTATTTCTCTGGCATTATAAATAAAAACCGGAACAACTCCAGAGTCTTATTTTCCACAATCGATCACCTTATAAATCCTCCCCAGTCTCATGAGCAGTTATGCCCTGCATCTAAATCAAAATATGATGAGTTTGCATCATTCTTTGATAATAAAATCATAAATATCCGAGCAGGTATCATGAATAAGGTTGTTAACCCAAACAGTCAAACTGCTAGTGATGACTCTCGGAGAAATCTAATTTCCTTTTGCAAAATTAGTGAAGAGGAACTTCATAAAACCATTTTGCAGATGAAGTCATCCACCTGCTCTGTGGATGCAATTCCCACTGCCTTTTTTAAAGAGGTCTTAGACAGTTTGATTGGTGATGTTTTGGATATTGTAAACTGTTCTTTAGAATCAGGTATCTTTCCTGATTCACTGAAAACAGCTATAGTAAAGCCCTTACTCAAGAAGAATAATCTTGATCTGTCGGTGCTGAGCAATTATAGACATATTTCTAATCTGCCTTTTCTGGACAAGATTTTGGAAAAGGCAGTGTATAAACAACTGGATGGGTTTTTGCATGAAAACAAGATTCATGATAAATTTCAGTCTGGTTTTAGAAAAGGACACAACGTTGAAACAGCGCTTGTAAAAGTAGTCAACGATCTCAGAGTGAGTGCTGATAATGAAAATGTTTCCATTCTTTTACTCCTTGATTTGACAGCTGCCTTCGATAAAGTCGGTCATGATATACTTCTAGACCGCCTTGAGAATCGGATTGGCCTTTCAGGCACTGCCCTATCATGGTTCTACACATATCTTACTGGCAGAAGCTATTTTGTTAGTCTTTCTGTTTCTGACCATGTCGCAGACAAACATGTAACTTTCTCAGGTATTCCGCAGGGTTCCATTCTTGGTCCTTTATTGTTTTGCCTGTACATGCTGCCGCTTGGGAAAATTATCTGTGATCATGGAGTGAATTTCCATTTTTATGCTGATGATACTCAGTTACCCCGGGGTCTCCTCCCAGTTGGCGGTGTCCAGTAAACCTCCAAAGGAAGGCTCCCAGGAGGCATCCTAATCAGATGCCCGAACCACCTCAACTGGCTCCTTGCGATGCGAAGGAGCAGCGGCTCTACTCCGAGCTCCCTCCGGATGTCCGAGCTCCTCACCCTATCTCTAAGGCTGAGCCCGACACCCTACGGAGGAAACTCATTTCTGATTGTGCATATTTTTACTTACACCTTGCAAATGTGACAGGTGGGCCTGCTTGCTCTTTAGCACTGCATTCCAGTACGGTGCACAAGTGGACGGCGCAACGCGCATATCGGGAGCAGCGTTCAGTCTGTTCCTGTGTTCTGGCGGAAACCGTGAGTGTGGTAGAGACACCAACGCACTCCCTCGTGTGGCTCGGAGGCGTACTGCAGATAATCCTGTAAATTTTGTTTGGCAACCCGTCGCAGGAGCTTTTATTTGCTCGACCGAGTGACTGGTATAAATAATCGGGGTTTGAAAACCGCTGTCCAGTACTGCTGCTGTTCACGGAACCGATGCCCAAACAGCCGCTTTCTAAACGTAGTCGCGGTCTGGCCACATGTATGCTGGGTTTCAACCCGGTCTTGTTTACCTGCTACACCAACTGTGTGTGTGTGTGTGTGTGGCCTGTGGTTTCCTGCCAGCCGTGTCTTCTGAGGTTTCAAGCAGGCTACTTTGGAAACTGGGTAAGTTACGTGGCAAATGGTTTAACTGGCACTGAATTGATGGAATGGGTCGTTTTAACCGCAGGATCAGGAATACACGTTGATTTGACTGATTTACTTTAATGTGCACTGAAAGGAATCACCACGAGGTGGCGTCGCTGTGTCGCATCGCCTCTGGTACAACGAGGTGCTTATTGCGATCACTTTTAAACTTGTGTTTCACACGGTTGTGTGTGGGTTTTAGCTGCTGGGAGGCCGCGTGGAGAATGCAAAATAATATAAACAAGAGCAGCGGTGCGAGCGCCAGGCCTGTGCGCGCGGCTCCCGTGTATTCCGGTATGGCAGGCCAGATGGGCCAAAACTAGACTTTTATTCCCCAAGGAAAACAAGTGGCACTGAACAAGTCCGGCTGGAAGACTCTGTGACAACATCCCCAAACCCCATTTACCAACATCCTGCTGCCCTCCACCTGCCCCTGCCCCGCCCCGCCCGCGGGCCCTCCTCAGAACAGCGTTCGAGCACATTACAGCGGGTGGAACAGAAACACGAGCACCCAACACAAGAACAAAGACAGGTTAGAACAATGACACGATCAATAAGATAAGACAAGGAAGCGAGGGGGGAAACAGCATGTTTACTTTCCTGAGTGGCTGGCCCTGCTGGCCTGCACTATAGCCCTCGCTGTGGCGGGTCAGGCAGCCGCCTGGCACCAGGACGCTTGTCGCCGGTTCAAGGTCTGGATTCAGACTTTCCTCGGCCTCTGTTTGCACAAATTCTTCTCACTCAACCGACACCCTACCGTTAATACCAACGGCGTGCTTATCAACTCAAACCAATTTACTAGGTTAAACCAATATACTCGGTTGAACACAAAGCTTCTCAGCAGCTTCCAGTGCAACGACAGGAAAGCGAACCGGCAGAATGAATACTTGCTGCCATTCCTCTGAAGCAAATTGATTTACAATGGATAAGCACGCCACTAGCGAGCACACAGAACAGTGTCGCCGGGGTGAAAGAGAGTTTCTCCGCCTGTAGGTCGTTGCAAGTCTTGAACCAGGAGCCAGGCCATGAAAGGCTGCGGCGGCCTTGTCCATTACACTGAAGGAGCAGACATGTGCGTTCAGTTCACGGCCCACTGCGTCTGCATCACGCCTAAAGGTGCTCATGAGACGCCTCACGGCACCTCCATAATGCCCGATGGCGCTTTAAAAAAAGGAAAGGCCCATTTTGACCTATTTGGCGTTTCAGGGCAGCTTCAGCTGATTGTAAGGGACAGGTTCTGCTGCAGCATGCGTGTCCCGACGGGCCTGTGCCTGGGGGTACTTAGGCCGCAAGTGGAGTATTTACTGTTTCTGGTTTGGCTTTTTTTGAGGAAGTCATCCACACCGTGCTACTCCCGCCAGTGCGCCACCAGAAAACATATCTCCTGAGGACTTCCTGTTGCCATAGTTCACGGCTGCAGGGTCAGACTGTACCACGGCCACCACTTGCAGTTTACCAAAGAACAGGACGAGAACATCAGCCTTGGTCCTTTGCCTGGCTGCCCATCCCGGTCTGGGGCCATTCGTCTATTTAAGAATGTGGAGGCTATTTCATGGTTCTAGCTCATCACACCGTTGTTAAAATAGGTGGTTAATTTGAGCTGTTTCAGGTCTACAGCTTCATTGGGCTACGCAACATCGCCCACCACTGGATTTGTAATGAACCGCAATAACCTGTAGCTTCTGTGCTTTGATTCCCCACTATGAAACGTTACCCTCTTCCATCTTGTCATGCCTCGCCACACTTCTGCAGCCATCCTGACGAAAGTACTGCAACAGTAGTGTAATCAGTAACGCAGTACTCTACAGGGACAGTAATATTGTAAAGTAAGATATTGCTTTCAAATGAAAGTAACTAGTAACATGTAATGAATTACATTTTGAATGTAACTTGCCCAACACTGCATCACAGCATGACATCACCACATCACAGTGTGACATCAAAACATGACCTCACAGCGTGACATCACAATATGACCTGACAGCGTGACATCACATCACTTGACATCACAGCATGACATCTCAACATGACATCACCACATCACAGCGTGACATCACAGCATGACATCACAACATGACATCGCATGACATCACATGACCTCACAGCATGACATCACAGCATGACATCACAATATGACCTCACAGCATGGCATCACAGCATGACATCACAATATGACATCACATCACGACATCACAGCATGACATCACAGCATGACATCACAGCATGACATCACCACATCACAGTGTGACATCATAGCATGACGTTACAGCGTGACATCAAAACATGACCTCACAGCGTGACATCACAATATGACCTGACAGCATGACATCACATCACTTGACATCACAGCGTGACATCACATCACTTGACATCACAGCATGACATCTCAACATGACATGACATTTATGACTTTACTCCCAGCCCCTGCAGACCCAGCACATCCTGACACCACATCACTTCTTCAGACATGAAGGGGATGTGAATCACAAACTGAAAAACCTTCTCCACACAGGTCAGGTTGAAACCTGTCGGAAGATACGATCCTGCAGATAAGTCTTCTGCAACGACGACAACACACACCTGACGGGAACATCCACACTGACATCCTGGAGGTTAAATCACGGTCTCCTGTGTCGGTGGGGGGGGAGGCGAGTGCTGGCTCAGCTCCGTCCAGACTGAATGAGGGTCAGCAGGCTGACACAAGAACCTGGTAGAACCTGAGTTGTACTTATTGATGCAGTACTATGTGGTGGTGAAGGTCTTCTACCAGCTTGTTCTGTCATATCCGCTGGTTAGACACAACACCTTCACTTCTGCTTCTAACACAACACCACCTGCCTTCCTCTTCCTCATCTGGCTGCTGTGATGGAGATGAAAACACTCTGCACCCTGTCGTGTTTCCTGGTGAAGTCCTGCCAGACACCACCCATCCACACCACACACACCGCTGCAGGGTCTGGTGAAGTCTTACCAGACACCACCCATCCACACCACACACCGCTGCAGGGTCTGGTGAAGTCTTACCAGACACCACCCATCCACACCACACACTGCTGCAGGCTGCAGGGTCTGGTGAAGTCCTGCAGACACCACCCATCCACACCACACACCACTGCAGGCTGCAGGGTCTGGTGAAGTCCTGCCAGACACCACCCATCCACACCACACACCGCTGCAGGCTGCAGGGTCTGGTGAAGTCCTGCCAGACACCACCCATCCACATCACACACCGCTGCAGGGTCTGGTGAAGTCTTACCAGACACCACCCATCCACACCACACACCGCTGCAGGCTGCAGGGTCTGGTGAAGGGTCTGGTGAAGTCTTACCAGACACCACCCATCCACACCACACACCGCTGCAGGCTGCAGGGTCTGGTGAAGTCCTGCCAGACACCACCCATCCACATCACACACCGCTGCAGGGTCTGGTGAAGTCTTACCAGACACCACCCATCCACACCACACACCGCTGCAGGCTGCAGGGTCTGGTGAAGGGTCTGGTGAAGTCTTACCAGACACCACCCATCCACACCACACACCGCTGCAGGCTGCAGGGTCTGGTGAAGTCCTGCCAGACACCACCCATCCACACCGCACACTGCTGCAGGCTGCAGGGTCTGGTAAAGGGTCTGGTGAAGTCTTACCAGACACCACCCATCCACACCGCACACCGCTGCAGGCTGCAGGGTCTGGTGAAGGGTCTGGTGAAGTCCTATCAGACACCACCCATCCACACCACACACCGCTGCAGGCTGCAGGGTCTGGTGAAGGGTCTGGTGAAGTCCTATCAGACACCACCCATCCACACCACACACCGCTGCAGGCTGCAGGGTCTGGTGAAGTCTTACCAGACACCACCCATCCACACCGCACACCGCTGCAGGGTCTGGTGAAGTCCTGCCAGACACCACCCATCCACACCGCACACCGCTGCAGGCTGAAGGGTCTGGTGAAGTCTTATCAGACACCACCCATCCACACCACCTACCGCTGCAGGCTGCAGGGTCTGGTAAAGTCCTGCCAGACACCACCCATCCACACCGCACACCGCTGCAGGGTCTGGTGAAGTCCTACCAGATACCACCCATCGACATCACACACCGCTGCAGGGTCTGGTGAAGTCTTACCAGACACCACCCATCCACACCACACACCGCTGCAGGCTGCAGGGTCTGGTGAAGTCCTACCAGATACCACCCATCGACATCACACACCGCTGCAGGGTCTGGTGAAGTCCTACCAGACACCACCCATCCACACCACACACCGCTGCAGGCTGCAGGGTCTGGTGAAGGGTCTGGTAAAGGGTCTGGTGAAGTCTTACCAGACACCACCCATCCACACCGCACACCGCTGCAGGGTCTGGTGAAGTCCTGCCAGACACCACCCATCCACACCACACACCGCTGCAGGCTGCAGGGTCTGGTAAAGTCCTGCCAGACACCACCCATCCACACCGCACACCGCTGCAGGGTCTGGTGAAGTCCTGCCAGACACCACCCATCCACACCACCTACCGCTGCAGGCTGCAGGGTCTGGTGAAGTCCTGCCAGACACCACCCATCCACACCACACACCGCTGCAGGCTGCAGGGTCTGGTGAAGTCCTACCAGACACCACCCATCCACACCGCACACCGCTGCAGGCTGCAGGGTCTGGTGAAGTCCTACCAGACACCACCCATCCACATCACACACCGCTGCAGGCTGCAGGGTCTGGTGAAGTCCTACCAGACACCACCCATCCACACCGCACACCGCTGCAGGCTGCAGGGTCTGGTGAAGTCCTACCAGACACCACCCATCCACATCACACACCGCTGCAGGCTGCAGGCTGCAGGTCTGGTGAAGGGTCTGGTAAAGGGTCTGGTGAAGTCCTACCAGACACCACCCATCCACACCGCACACCGCTGCAGGTTGCAGGGTCTGGTGAAGTCCTGCCAGACACCACCCATCCACACCGCACACCGCTGCAGGCTGCAGGCTGCAGGGTGTGGGGTGGTGTTGACGGAGTAGTTATTACCCACCAGAGACAGAAAGAACCAGAG